>NC_061862.1:20793269-21093269 GCF_907164915.1 Impatiens glandulifera | reverse complement strand
ATACTTCTTATTAGAAGATATTTCAAGATTATCTAAGAATGTGCCAACATAAATTTCTAATTATTGGATAGTAATTTGAAATTGGACGAGTTTAGAGTCAATGACAAGTCTAGACATACACGTCTTATACATAATGTTATTAGACTATACTCTTTAATGGAGTTATCAAATTTGACTATACAAGACAAAGATAATATTGCGGATCCACTAACCAAATTATTGAATAGGGAGTTAGTTTGAAAGTCTTTTAAGACACGATTCTACAATAAGTTGGTATGAAGGAAAACCCAACATATACAGACTAGAGATCCCAAGAACTATGTTAAATGGGACAACCTAATTGTACTGACTTGGAAAGTTATTGTTGAGGATTAATCCTATAACGAAACAATATATATTTTGATGAGGATAAGTATATTGCTCTTAATGATTCTTTGTGAGTAAAGAGATCACCTATGTGAGGGAGAAGTGGAACCGCTTCGAAAGAATTGCATGGCTCAATTCTAGACCCTCTCACAAAATCAGACGCGTGTTCCATGGCCAAAATGGATACAACCATGAGAGTTTCACATGTATTAGGGAGAATTCTATGTGAAAGTGTATAATCGTTTACACAAATGACAAAATAGTCAAGGACATCGAGTCTACTGATTGGCTAGTAAAGTTATATACTTTCATAAGGGAAGGTTCAAAGGGTTACACCTTCATATCCTATGTAAAATTCAACTGTTGAACTTTTCACCGGGTTAATCTTTCAATTTCTATTATTGTAGGGATTGTTGGAATTAAGCTAATTCTATTAATGAATAAAAATAAGATTGTTACACAATCAAATTAAAGAGTGCAAATGAAATATACTACCAAAAAAAATATATCAGAAGTGTATTATCTTAGCATTATTTTTACAAAATCAAACAACATAATGTAACGCAAATTGTCCTTAATCATAACTTTTTTTTGGGGGAAAAACGACTTAGCGTCATTTCATTAAAAATTCGCAAAAAACGGGAAAAAAACAACGAGTTTAAGAGATCATTCTAGACAGGCCTAGAATGATTTTGAAGTCGTAACATTCTGAATAAAAGCTAAAAAGCTAAAAACGTAAATGAACTATCTATTTACAATGCTTTCAATTCTAGTGAGTTTAAAAAACGGTAAACTCCAGTTCTTGCAGATATTCTAGTTCTGCTCCGTGCTTGGAATTCCTCTTCATGTTCTCGCGAGGGCGCTGCAATCCGATATAATATCTTTTCATAACTTGTCAATGCTCCTGCGGGTTCTTCCATATACCCTTGCATTCCGTTCTTTCCAAATGTTATACACCACTGCTCCAAAGCCGCATTTGAACACGCTTGTTGCAAATCTATTTCCCTTGGCTTTGAGTAGTGTTGCTTCTTTGATTTCATTCCATTCGTTCGGGAAACTAATCAGCTCCAGGATTTTATAGAATCTGTCCCAAAGCTCTGAAGTAATACAGAAGCTCCCGAATAAGTGATCTATAGTTTCTTCATTTCCTATGCATAGAAGACAGCTCGCGTCTGGGATGCTCATATACTTGCTGATACGATCACGAGTGTTGAGTCTTTCCTAGAAGGCGAGCCATATGATGAACTTGTGTCGAGGGATAATCTTCGTTGACCATACAAGAGGAGCCCATTCTACTTTATGCACTTTTTCCCGGATTACCTCCCATATTTTCTTCAATACTAGCTTCCCATTGTACTCAGCTTTCCATTCATGAATATCCAGTCTGTCGTGTAGTTGTATGTTACTTATATGATCAAGTATCCTCTTTCTTTCTAGAATTCTTCTCAAGAGCAAGTTTCAATTCTCGTATTTGATGTCTCTGATTTTCGCTTTTGCGTAGTCCCTTTTGATACGGGTATTTTGAAACTCCTCCTTGTCGATGATAGGCTGGTTTTCGAACCAGGGGTCGTGCCAGAATAGAGTGCCTTTCCCATCCCCTAGTCGAATGTCATAAAGATTTGCAATATCACTTCTTAGTTTAAGAATCTTTTTCAAAGACTAACTCATACCATAGTGAATTTTGCAGGTTCAGATGCTGGTTTCGTGTTTCATAAACCTCGTATGCACCCATTTGATCCATAGTGACTCCTGATTGCGCTCCAAAGCCCACAGATGCTTGAAGGTTAGAGCCTTGTTCCACTCGATACAGTTCTTCAAGTTGATGCCTCCCTCGTCCTTCGGTTTGCATAGAGTGGTCCATTTGACTTTCTTTCCTCCTCTTCCACTACTACCTTAGATAAAGTTTCTCATCAGTGTGTCAAGTTCCTTCATTACCTTCTTCGGAATGACCATTTGCTGCGCCTAGTAGCCAACTATGCCCATAACCACGGTTTTAATAAGTTCGATCCTCCCTGCATAAGAAGGTTTTTTCGCTGCCCAACCAGATATCGTGTTTTTTACCTTTTCAATCTGCGACTTGCAGTGTGAGATCTCGATCTGCTTCGCAGTTAACGGAATTCCTAAGTACCTTATGGGAAAGCTGCCTTCCTTGATGCCCATGATGTTGAATATGTCCTACTTTGTTTCGTCCTTCACGCCTCCATAAAATGCCACACTTTTACTTTCATTAATAGTTAAACCTGAGGTAAAAGAATGTTAGTGAAGCCCTAATATTTTTAATAGAATCAATGTCTGCGTGCGCTAGAATGAACAAATCGTCAGCAAAGCATAAATGTGTTACCTCCTCTTCCTCACAGAATGGGTGAAAGATGTATGGACGATTCTTTCGGAACATCGCGAAGATGCTCTCAAAGATCGCCATGATAGCTACGAAAAGGTAAGAAGAGAGGGGCTTCCCTTGCCTTACCCCGTTTTCACCCTTGAAATAGCCTCCGTGGACTCCATTGACGCTAACAACAAAGTAGGATGATGAAACGCGTTGCATAATCTAATCGATAAAAATCATAGGAAAAGAAGAAACAACCAGAAAGTCTCGAATGGCTTCTCATCTAACAGAGTCGAAAGCTTTCTTGATATCTATTTTGAAAGTCACTCTCGGGGATATTTTCTTTTTCCCATAGCCTTTTAATAGGCTCTGCATGAGAAGATTATTATGAGAGATTGTCCTACCGGGGATGAATGTAGATTGATTAAGATTTATTATTTTTCCTATTACATTTTTAAAACGTTTAGAAATGATTTTTGAAATGATTTTATAAATCACATTGCAGTAGGAAATTGGTCTTAAATCTTGTACTTTCTCAAGTACAGCAGTTTTCGGGATCAAGGTTAGAACCGATGTATTCCATTGCTTTAACATCTTCCTGTTTTTGAAAAACTCCAGAACCCCATTAGTAACATCTTTACCCACAACCGACCAATTGTCTTTGAAGAACTATGCATCAAACCCATCAGGACCCGGACTTTTATTCTCATCAATACTAAACATAGCTTCTTTAACCTCAACCTTCGTGACCACCCTTATCAACTCGCGCCTATCTTATGCAGAGATTTTCCTATCAATAATCTAAAACAAGGTATTCAGATGACTTTGATGCTGCTTTCTTGTACCCATAAGTTGCTTATAGAAATCGATACTCAGATCTTGTACACTCTTTTGACCCTGAACATATTCACCATCATCATTCTTCAGCATGTACACATTGTTTCTCATGTTTCTAGCCTTGCATTTTCTGTAGAAGAAAGTTGTGTTTTGTCACCCAACGAGAGCCAGCTCTGTCTTGATTTCTGTCTAGCAAAATTCTCTTCAAGCAGACTCAGCTTCCTGAAGTTTTCAAGCGCATACCTTTCTGTTGAGTTGTTCATCACTATCATCCCTTAATAACTTTTTATGAACCTCTTCCAGTTCTTCTCTAGCAGCTAGAACTCTATTGGAGATATTGCTGAACTACCACACATCTGTCAATTCTACTTTTTCTAATTTTCTCAATCCCTCTCGTAGAAGACCAAGTGAAAAAGTTCCCAGAATTTGTAGGCTCGATACAACCCATATCTCTGATTTAGTCATTAAAGTCAATCATATCCTGAGTTATTTCAGATTCTGGGCTACGATCAGATTCGTTTCTGGTTATGTTGTAATCACCGAAGACAGCCCAAGATTTATCAATACCGATCTAGTTTCTAAAACAATTCTAGAGGAGTCTTCTGTCAGTTCTTGAGTTGCTACCATAGACAATAGCAAGATTAAACACGATTCTTATGATTCTCTATTTGACCTCCACCAGGATTTCTTGATCATTCGAAAAGAGAGCCCTGACCTCAAAAACTTTGTTATCCCAAATAACCCAAATTCTTCCTGTTTTGTCATTTGAGTTTTGAATGATTTCCCAGCTACTATCAATACACAGTTTGTTAACATTCTCAACGTTCAGACTTTTGACTTTTGTCTCAAGAATACCCATAATAGTGATCTTCTGATTCCCATTGATCCTCCTGATTTCTTTGCATTTTAGAGGGTCATTGAGTCCCCTTATGTTCCATGTCACTATATTCATTAATGAATATATGTGTTGGGTTCCTGACTTTCCAGACTATCCTGGACCTATTCATCAGAGAAATCATAAGCATCACTTGTCTCGCTATCCTCAATGGCTACAGTTTGATTACATGGAATACTATTGCCATTGAGTGAGGGTTGTCTCATGTAGATCTCATCTTCTCCCGTGATAGAGTTAGTGACTTTTGGATTCAGGATCTTTCTGCTTTGTCTTCGATTTTCATTTTGTTCTGCTTAATTATAATTTAGTAATAGTTTTTCACGAGTCTTTTATAGAAAACACATTGACATCCCTAACTTCATATATACATGACAAATTAAAATTAAAATATAATTTAGAATAAAAACAATATAATTTAATATTAAAAATAATTTTTTAGACATAATAAATCAAACATTTTTTTGAGCGTTTATAACTGCTTTGTACAGTAATATAAGTAATATATTGTTTTCTCTTTGTACCAAAGTTTTTCACTAGAGTTAGTTATTTGTATTAAATTACAATTATTCACCACTTAATGCTCAAAATCACTTGCTAGTCTGTCCTTTGTGTCTTTCAAAATAAGCAAAACAACCTTTGTCATTTTTCTCCCAAGTTGTTGAATTGAATCTCATATATCAATGGAGTGAGAATTTTGCGTCGATAACTAACATCATCACAATTATGATCATCATAAAGGTTAGTGATACTTTAATACCCACACTTTATATTTTTTTGCATAATTTCCCCATAATATAGTTTATATGAACTTCAAGCCCCATGTTCATTATCAACACAGATATTACATGCCTACATAAAATTCCTCGAAACTCAAATAGTCGACATAAAAATTTAACTTGACAATTTAATCCAGTGTAATGTACCACAAAACAAACTTTTTGTAGGGGCTCTTCTTTTGTCCCCAACATAATCTCTACTACTTCAAATATCAAAGTTGTCATTTCTTCTTTAACTAGTGAGGCATTAAAAAACATTAATCCTCTTAATTTATCTTGAAATAATTACAATATAGTATTAGTATACACCTTTTGAAATTATCTCTCAAAAGGATAACTAGTTATTATGGGTATGATGGAATTGAAATGAAATTCAATTCAATTTTTTCTTTCATTTATAATCTTCATCTTTAACGCATAATAGATCGATCAATAAATTGCTTCAATGATATTTTATAATTCATGTAGTTATCAAAAAATGCATTGAATATTGATCTTTGACATATATGTGCATCAATTTATTATGTTCTTCATGCAAAATTTCAACCAAACATTATTATCCAAGTTAAAGTCCTTAATGTGAGTTAAGGACAATGGTCTTCATAATGACCCCTAATTTAGCTAGAATTGTTTTTATTATATGCCAAAGACGTAAACGATGTTGAGAATTCGAAAATACATCTTCAATTGCAATTGTCATTGCGCGACATTGGTTTGTGATTATAGCTTTTGGAGCATGTTCAAGAATACACATCAACTAATATTTGAATAACCATATGAATAATTATGTATTTTCACTAAATTATAATCCATATCCAAGTAAAATAGATTTACCATGTTGATTCAATCTAACAAATAAAGCAAGTGACATGTCATGACTGTTAATCAAATATGTTGTATCAAATGTAATGACATCAAAAAATAATCATATGTAGCTCTTTATCTATAATATGCACAACACATTTTTAATTCAAGATTCACCATCTAAATCAAGCAAATAGAAAAAGTTTGAGTTCCTACTTTGCATTCAATAAAAATAAGTACTTAATACTTCAGCATCTACATCCCTTAACCTCAATCATCTAGCTTTTGAAATATAATTTCAATAACTTCTCTAATCAAATGGAAGATTATCATAACCTCCACCTTCAACTACAAATAATTAATTTTTTTACTTAAAGTTATCCCTACTTGATCATTTAACTCCAATTTTCTCTTTGTAATTGAATTGAATATTTTATTACATCTAAAATATCTTGATTTTCCAAGGCTCAAGATAAGATTGTGCTGAAGGTGTACATAAGTGGTATCAAAAGTTCTATAACCTCGAACAATAACATTAATCTTAGTATAAGGTCTCGTCTCATCATCATTTCCATTTTTACCGCCTAATTTTGAAATACCGAAACCAACACACTGAACATAAGATTTATAAAAATTACAAACTTCATTAGATGGAAAAAAACATTCCAATCTCATGAAGTTTAACCACATTTGAACTAGATATAGATAAAGACGGGTCTTGATTGCACATCATTTTTATTATCTTTCACTTCATTCAAAATTGGACCACTAGAAGACAAACTCCTAATTACTAGCATAATCAACTCAAACCACATACGACTAATATTCACGATTAATGCATGGCCACTTGTTGTCGCCTACCGTTCATCTTATATTGTATTCACTATGAAGAATAAATTAAAGTAATACCGCAATCACTCACCTCATCCACCCTCACTTTGAATATTATACACTAAACCAACTCGTCATTATTGGTTACTTTTATACCCTCACTTTGGGCATTTTGCTATAATTCAAACAATCGTATTCTTAATTCCTCAAATTTGCACTCACATATCCAACTAATTCGTTATTATCAGTCATATTATACCCTCATTTTGGACATTTTGGTTTTATTTGAATCATCATTATCTTATTCCCTCAAATTTGCACCCACATATATAATTAGTTTGGGACTCGAACCCTAGTCTTAAATTTAAAATATGAGCACTTTAACCACTACATCATTTATGATTACTGAATTTAATATCTAATTTTATGTATATATATATATATTGTAAATTATAAAATAACTAATACAAATAAAATTATTAAGCACCTGACCATTAGTTGTCGCATGTCATTCATCTTACATTATATTCACCATAAATGAATAAATTAAATTAATACCATAAATGGTCAGTCGGGAGATATCTAATCACTCATCACACCTAGCCTCATTTTGAATATTTTGCACTAACCAACTCGTCATTATTGGTCACCTCTACCCTCACTTTGGGCATTTTGCTCAAATTCGAACCATTATTCTCTTAATTCCTCAAATTAACAACCGCATATCCAACTAATTCATCATTATTGGTCACATTATACCATCATCTTGAGCATTTTGATCAAATTCAAACTATATTTCTCTTAATTTATCAAATTCGCATCATTGTCATTTTAATTTTTATAATATTCATCTAAAATTCGATCATTCTCTTAATCCATCAAATTCACACCACATATATCACCATACATTTTAATATTTGTAATACGTACCCTCTCTAAAATCCGCACTAGTTGGGATTAACCCCTAGTCTCAAGTTAAAATTGAACCATTTAACAATCACTAGTAGAAAAATGAATGTTAGTAACAACTTTATAAAATATTTGTAACGGCTTTATAAGGCCATTACTGATATGTAGCATCTATAACGGTCTTATAAGGTTGTTACATATCAATAACAGTCTTATAAGGTTGTTACATCTATTTATTATTTTTTACAGTGTCAAATATTAATAATACGAAACAAAAAAAATATAATATATTTACATATCAGTAACGACATTAAAAAAAGAGAGTCGTTACTAAAAAATCTGTATTAGTAATGGTATTTCCTCTGGGAGAGTCGTTACTAATATATATCAGTAACGACATTGCCATTAAAAGAATTGTTATTTATATCAGTAACGAAATTATTATTGGAAGAGTTGTTACTAATACCTATATCAGTAACGGTATTACCATTGTGAGAGCCGTTATTAATACATATATTAGAAACGGTATTGTGTTTGTAGAGCCGTTGTTGATACGCATATCAGTATCGGCTCTTTAATATCGTTACTAATATATATATAATAATGTTTAAAGTTAACAAGCACCACATTAATTCACGTCATCAAGTATATAATCCACGTCATCAGGTATTTTCTCTCTCCTCCCTCTCTTTCTTAATTAAATTTTGTTTTATATTACCATATATATATTATATATAATATATATATATATAATATATATATATAATATATATATATATAATATATATATATATTTGCTTACCATATATCAAATAAAAAATTATAATTTTTTATTATAAATGCACCTAACTTCATAATTTATATATATATATATATAAACAATTTTTTTTATTATTATAAACCGATTCCTAGGATGTCTCACTCTAAAGTAGGGTTATCGGTTAAAAAAGCATTCCGATGGAAAAAATCCATAATTTCGTTCGATTACTTATCTACTCCACGAGGGCGATCTGGCCGACATCAATGACATAGGTCGCATCTGGACAGCAACGAGCATAAGCAGATGCACCTACCTTTATAATTTTAGATTTATTTATTACCTTATATATATTATATTATTTTTCATCATAACTTTTATATAAATAAATTTGTATCTCTTATCATACATTTTTTTCTCATCATATATATATATATATATATATATATATATATATATGATATTTTCTTTATGAGTATAAATAATTTTTATGTTAATATATAAATCAGCTAATTGGTAATAAATATTAAATACAAAATATGTATATACATACACAAAATAATAAAATTATTTCAACAATCATAAATGATATAGTGGTTTAATTGTTCACATTTCAAGCTAAAGACAAGGGTTCAAATCCCAAAACATACAAATTTATATTTTCAATAATTTATTCTTGACTATAATATATCGTGGTGTAGCTTTTAAACAATTGATAGGCATATGAAAGTGTGATGTCAGAATTAGTGGTTGGTTTAACGAGCATTTGAATGTGTGAGGTCACGAGATGGATGTCGGGTGATGGGTGGTTTGTCGAGTGTAAGGCCTGAATTAGTGGTTGGTATGAAGAGCATTTGAAAATGTGAGGTCACGAGATGGTGGTGGGTGGTTTGTCGATTGTAAGGCCTGAATTAGTGGTTGGTATGATGAGAATTTGAAAATGTGATGTCACGAGATAGCGGTCGGGTGGTGGTTAGTTTGTCAAGTGTGAGATCAGAATTAGTGGTTGGTATGACGAGCATTTGAAATTGTGAGGTCACGAGATAGAGGTTAGGTGGTAGGTGATTTGTCGAGTGTGAAGTAGGATTAGTGGTTGGTATGACGAGCATTCGAAAGTGTAAGGTCACGAGATGGAGGTCGGGTGGTGGGTGGTTTGTCAAGTGTGCAGTCGGAATTAGTTGTTGGTTTGGAGAGCATCTGAAAGTGTGAGGTCACGAGATTGAGGTTGGATGGTGGGTGATTTGTCGAGTGTGAGGTTGGAATTAATGGTTAATTTGACGAGCATTTAAAAGTGTGAGGTCACAAAATGAATGTCGGGTGGTGGTTAGTGGTTGGTTTGACGTTGGATAAGAAGAGGTCTATGATCAATTGAGATTGGTTATTGATTTGTTGAAGTGAGATAAAAGAGAGGTTGACTAAGATTAGTGAGTGGTTTGTCGAGGGATAGAGGCATATGAAAAAATATGAGTCATAAGATTAGGGTCGGTGGGTGGTTTGCCGAGAGGATAAAGAGACATATGAAAAAGTATAAGTCACAAGATGATGGTCAATTGAGGGTTAGTGGTTGAGTTTGACGAGATATAAGAGGTATTATCAATTGAGGTTTTCTAAGATTGGTGGGTGGTTTACCGAGGGGATAAAAAATGCATGTGAAAAAGTGTGAGTCACAAGATGAGGGTGAATTGAGGGGTTAAGTGGGTGCCGAGGGGATAAAATATATGTCAATATTAAGTTTAAGATTAAACTTAATTTTTAAAAACTAAAACTAATTTTAAATTAATTAGATTGGAATAATTTTAATTTTATCTAAAATAATTATATATAGCATCTATACAGGATTCATGCCAGTACTTTTTAATATCAATAACGTTTATTTCGGTAACGAAAGATAATAGTACTATAAGTGGTTTATCCGAGGCATGTGTTTGACACATTTACCTTAAAAAATAATTTCATCGTCTCCCATTTATGTTGGAGCTTATCGCAGATGACTGTCTCCTAAGGTTCAACGAATCTAATAATGATTCTGCATTGGAATCACTACGCATCGAATTTGATCAACGTACCTAAACTATCACCGATTTTCAATAGAAAATATCGAACAAAGAACTCGAAGATCACTCATAAAATAAGTAGAGGACTTTTGGAATTTTAGAGTGAGAAAGAATAAGATAATATAATTTTGTGAAATGAATAAAGAATGAGTACATATTGCTGAGATTTAAACCTTCAAATAAAATCATCTAAACATTTATTAAGAATAAATATTACTCATTCATTTGTCAATTAATCCATAACTAATTAACATCATTGTCCCTGATTTGGCTGAAATGCAATGTTGTACATTAATTATTCGCTAATGAAAAGTTCATACGTTATTCAATTGATAGGCTAATTAAAGTTAAATGTTTATCCTAACATTGAATTTTAATGGTCTAATTATGCATTAAATATTAATTAAAAAATTAATATTTAGTTATAATTTGAATTAAATTTACCGTTAATTTACGTTTGAATTTATGTAAATTTTATTTATTCACAATCTTATTTCTATTCATTAATAAAATTAACTTAAATCCTACCTAAATTTCGGTGGGTTTCAACATTAATCTTTTCCTCAAAATTAAATTCAGATTATTTCAAGACAAAGACATCTATATATTAAACATGCTCGACCATATTGGCCAAGTTGTTGGTTGGCCGATTTTGTGTACCATAATAAATCAATACTTTCTTATAATGAATTAATCGAATACGACTTACATGGTTGGCCATTTGACCTAATAAATAAGTGTTTACAAAATCAAGGCTGAATGTGGTTATGAGTTAGGACAATGGAAAAGTGACATTCCTCTAATTATTATATATGCGCCTAGCTATGATATATACTACCTTAAAAACCTTTCCCTGATTGGATTCAACGCATAGGGTTATTTTTTTATTTATTCATTCACTTCATCATTATTAATTTTCTATAGATTAATGGTTGCCCTAATGGTTGGTATTTTTCATTTTGTAGATTCATTATTGTTTTTGACAGAAAATATGAAAATTTTCCAACATGACCCCATCAATTTTAGAATTTTACTCATATTACCGGTCTATCTCTAGATATTATTTTAAATGCCAAATAAAATAAAATGGTATATGTAATGTCTCGAACCCAAGTATCGTTATCCACGAGAAAATAGACTATAAATATCCTGAGCAAACCAATAGGCCACCACAACCCATTCTTAAATGATACACATGAAAGTATATTTATAATTTATTAATATAAGCGAAGTTTATATTTGATTTGATTTCTTAATGTGAGAAAGGTGGAACTATACTCATGGATAATAGGATAAAAGTGGACTCATCCAAGGCGGTTAAAATCGAGAATTTATGTAAAATCGTTTTCCATATGTAAACTCGTAAAATCTAAAATCGAGATTTTACTTAGAATTGTAAGAGTTTACCTAAAATAATATTTATTTATGATTAACAATTAAATATTTAAAATAATATATAATTAGTTAATATATAAAATAATAATCATTTAATAAAATATTAATATGTTATAAAATATTTAACAAATTTATAATTTGTAATATAAATATATAATCTATTTAAAATTTTATTTAAAATATTAGTTATTAAATTATATATATATATATATATATAAAATATAGATAAAATAATTTTATTTAGTAATTTTAAAATATTTAAATATATATATATTAAAATAATAAATAATCAAATAAAATTAATAATATATATATTATTATTTATTATTTAAAAAAATTATAAATTAATTTTAAAAACCCTAATTACTCTTCTTTCCTCTATTTTTCATTCTCTCTCCTTATTTCACTCCTGGCGCCGCTCACACAGATATTGTTCTTTCCATAGTTAACAATGGCGGCAGCTCCTCCTTTATAGACCGATTTTTCTTTATTAATAATAGTCAGGGGCGGAGCCACCCATGGGCTAGGGTGGGCTCCAGCCCCACCTAAATTAAAATGCTAAAAGAAAATTTTTATATATGTGTTGGACATATGAGTATTAGCCCAGATGGCTATGTTATTGAAATGTGAATAAGAGGTCAGGTTCTTTAACTTATATAATAATTATACGTTATTTTTTATTTATTTCAATATAATTAATAATACAAATTATTTATAAGGGTAAAATTAGAATAATAATAATAGTGTTTTATATTTCTTAATTTTAAACTATTTCAAAAATTTATAAGAAAAATATAAATTAATATTAATAAACAAGTTAAAATAAAGAATTTGATATCTCTACTCAAGAACTTAACAAATCTCCTAGAATTGATGTTGATGTAAGTTCTCTTAAACTTGATCCAACATTACGTATTCCGATATGGAAATATCCTTTTAATCAAAGTGATGAAATTAGACGAGCTTATATCAAGATGGAGTCATATCAACCTATTAAGGATGAGTACCCGCCGACCAAATTTGGAAATCAAAATGACGGTTCCAAAGTCATTGGTTTAAGAAATTTACTTGGTTAGAATACTCTCCTTTGAAAGATGCTGCTTTTTGTTTCCCATGTTTCTTGTTTTAACATAAACAACCCCAAAAACCTACATTTACAATAGATGTATTCAAATATTGAAAGCGAGTTAATGATGAGGATAATGCTCTTTTGTTATGCATATAGGATATAATATTTCACCACATAATAGGGCAGTTGAATATCTTGATAATCTAATGAATATCCTTGTCATATTGACAAAGTACTAAATGCACAGTCTTCAAATGAAAAACAAAATAACAGATTACGGCTTACAGCAACTATTGAAAGCACTCGGTGACTCACTTTGCAAACTTGTGTATTGAGAGAGCATGACGAGTTTCCATCTTCTAATAATCGTGAAAATTTTATTAAAAAAAAGCGGAACATAGAAAGTTAAATCTGAGATGCAAGTTGGAGTCAGCCCCAGGTAATTTTTCATCCTGGCTCCGCCCCTGATAATAGTCGAGTCCGATTCTTACTCTTATGTACAGATCTCTCTTCTTTTATTCATAGATCCACGTACAAAAATCAATGAAAAACTTATAAGGTAAAACCGTCCGATTGCTGTGAGTTTATCGAGTTAAATCACGATTTTACTACGATTTGGTTTCTAAACGAGTTTAGCAGACTCTTGACTCGTTTTCGCTAGGTCGAGTTTACGAGTTAACGTGCAGTTTTTACAGCTTTGGACTCATCCACCTATTAGGAATATATTATATAATATATAATATATAATTAAATAACATCCTCTTAATTTATTATATTTCAAATTCGGAGAGAAAGAAAGAAAAATAATATATATATTTTTTAAACCAAGAATTGATAATTTTTTATTATCTGAACCAATTGAACAAAATAAAGTAATTTTTTATGAGAATTTAAAATCTCTTTCTAAATCTCAAAGAGTTGAGTTTGATGAAATTACTTTTGAACGACCTTCTTGAATACCTTCATACACGATAATATTTTTGTAATTTTGGTTAAGATCTTTACTTTTTTTTCTCTTCAGTATTTTTATTTTTCTGATGTCATGCTTTGTTTCATTGTGCATAAATGATTCATATTTCTTAATATTTCATGAACTATTTAAAAAAATATTGTGTTATATTGATTTGTATGAAAAATATTAGCCCGGGTAGAGTTTAATTATGGCTTTGCCCTTGAATGTGGGACATCTCAATCACATCAACTTAGTCACGCAATGTCCTCATCGCGATCCCATTCGTACTCCCAGACTCCCCCGGTTAGGACTCTAGAAATGATGACACTTTATTCCTACCACATACCACCTGTAACGCCCCGAACTCGGGTACCATTACCCGTGAGGAAATAGACTATAAATACCCCGAGCAAATCACTGGGCCATCATAACCCATGCTAAAAAAGGTATTCATGAATGTATTTATAGTATATTAACCCCACTCTTATAAGGAGTTCATATTTACTATGATTTCTCAATGTGAGACATTACAATCTCACCAACTTAGTCACGCGATGTCCTCATTGCGATCCCATTCATACTCCTAGACTCCCCCAATTATGACTCTAGAAGTGACTCACATGGCACTTTGTTACTACGGAATTCAAGAGGTGCTCCCCCATGACACTTTATTCATACTATTATGTCAGCTCTAATACTACTTGTAATGCCCTGAACCTGGGTATCGTTACTCGCGAGGAAATAGACTATAAATACCCTGAATAAATTAATGGGCCGCCACAACCCATGCTAAAAAAGTACTCATGAAGGTATTTTTAGTCTAATAACCTCACTCTTATACAAAGCTTATATTTATTGTGATTTCCCGATATAAGACATCACAATCCCTCCAACTTAGTCACGCGGCATCCCCATCGTGATCCCATTCATACTCCTAGACTCCCCTGGTTAGGACTCTAAAAGTGACTAACGTGGCACTTTGTTCCCCGTGGAATTCAAGAGGTGTTCCCCCATGAAACTTTATTAACCTCACTCTTATAAGGAGCTTATATCTACTATGATTTCCCAATATAGGACATCACAATCTCTTCAACTTAGTCACGCGGCGTCCTCGTCGCGATACCATTCATACTCCTAGACTCCCCTGGTTAGGACTCTAAAAGTGACCAACGTGAAACTTGGTTCCCACAGAATTCAAGAGGTGCTCCCCGTGAAACCTTATTCCTACCACCAGGTCAGTTCTAATACCACCTATAATATCCCGAACCTGGGTACCATTACTCGTGAGGAAATAAACTATAAATATCCCCGAACATCCCGAACTTGGGTACCATTACTCGTGAGGAAATAAACTATAAATATCCCCGAACAAATCAATAGGCCACCACAACCCATTCTAAAAAAGGTATTTATAGTTTATTAATCTCACTCTTATAGATACTATAAACTGTGTTCCTACCACCAGACTCTAATACCACACCACTAGGCCACCACATCCCAATCTCAAAAGGTGCCTATGAATGTATTATAATTTACTAACCTCATTCTTATAAAGAGTTCATATTTATTGTGATTTTTTGATGTGGGACATCACAATATAAGTTTTAGTTTTGTTTTGGATTTTAAATTCACGATGATATGGTGATAAATGCAATTATTTGTGTAATAATATCAAATATGAATCAATTACATCTTCACAATTCTACGAGCTACCACATAGGCCCTTTCATGAGAAGTCCAGTTACTTACGATTATTTTAATGACAATGCGTTCAAGTATTTCACGAAAAACCTATGAATGGACAAATAAAGTTTTAAAGGTTGTCATTTATATATATAGGGATGGTTCGATTCTCACTTAAAACTTCTTAAATTGAAGTGCATGTTATAATTGTGTGGGGTCATGCTAGAAATTTTCATTAATATATATATATATAGTGACAGATTCAAAATTTTGAGTTTAGGTGGGCTTGAAAAAAAATTAGAGTATGCTTAAAACTTAATAGAAAATTATGAATAAAATGAGTGGATAAAAGTAAATTTGCCCCTATTTTCTATGACTTAGAAAAAAAATATTTAAAAAAATGAAAAAAAAAATTAGGGGGTTATGTAGGGCTAAAAATGAACTGATCTACTCGTGAGTAGCTCGGTCAAAGCTCGGCTCGAGCTTGGTCAAACTCGAGCTCGGGCACTAATCGAGTCGAGTTCGCATAATATACCCAGCTCGAGTACTCGTCGAGCTACTCGAGTATATAATATATATTTTTTATTTTTTATTTATATTTCATATTTTATTTTTATAATATAAAAATGTAAAATGTGTAAGGTTCCATAAGCCCTAAATTAGATTTTCATTGTTGAGAGTTGAGTCCTTATTCTATTAGGACGTCAACAACTCAACATTCAAAATTAGGTTTTCATTCCTAGTCCTTCATTCGGCAGTCAACATTCAAAGTTCATCTTCAAACGTCTGAAGGCTCCATTCCAAGCATGTTTTTTCTATTTTCTACCTTATGCAATTTCTATTCTCCTTCTTCATACCTTCACTGATTTCGGCGCGGTGACCGATCGAGATTCTGAGCTAGTCTCTCGACTCACCGCCTACTCATCGTATCTACATCAATAACAAATATAGTATAGAGTATTGTGTATGTGTGTGTTGTTGAGTCGTTTGTGCTTAATAACATTGTTGGTTGTATAATCTATTTGGAGATTTCTCTCGCACTTAGTGTGTTTGATAAAATGCCTTAATACATATTATTGTTAGTTTAGGGGTTGGTTGAAATGCTAGTTTCTTACTTTCTATATGTAGGGATATAGAATTATAGTTTATTCTTACAGGGTTATAACTATTTTAGTGTCAGCATGCTCGAAGCCAACAAATTTTAACTTTGAATTGTGTGAAAATTATAAAATAGAATAAGAGTGATCAAATCTATATTATTATATTAGAATAAGACAATACATATGAGTCTCTATCAGTGAATACATTAAATAAATTATTTGAATACCTCTTTAGGATTACGAAAAATAAGTTGTGCTAGTAGCAATCTTTGTACATCTTTCTAACTCATCATATATTGTGTATTTTAGGTGTCTTTCAGATCAATTATGTCCATACAAGATACATATATTCCACCTAATGTAGATAGTGGTATAGCTGAAATTGAAACCAATGAAGTTGGTGATGAACTTTAACAAGATTAAACACTAAGAAGGGTGGAGTTAAATTCTACTAGTATTGATGAGGAAGAAGCACAACAAAATAAAAATCCAGAAAAACATGAGAAGGAAGGTTTCCATATCAATAAAAAAAAAGAAAAATGTCAAGTGTTTGGAATGATTTTGAAATTGTTACGGTAGATGAAAGTAAAAAGGCAAAATACAAGCATTACTCCTCTCCTTTATCAATGTATAAGTGTAGGTGTACAACAAGTATTTTGAGACACTACAACATGCATAAAGAAGAAGATAAATTTTAGAGTAGCCAAACAACAAATGAGGTTAAAAAATTTTCCAAGTGATTCAGGTTCAAATTCTCTTCCTTCTTTTTATACTGAAAAATTTGATATGAAACAAATGAGAGAGGCAACTGCTAACTTGCTAATTAGGTTATGATGCATGAACATTCATTCATCATTTTTGATGAGGAAAGATTTAATTTGATGATGAAATGGGGATGCCTGAATGGAAAAATTAGTAGAGTTACATGCAAGGCATATTGCGTTAAGATTTTTAAGATTGAGAAAAAGAAGTTGAAAAAGAATTTGGAAAGTGTTCATACAATCAGTTTTACAACTGATTGTTGGAAATTAAAAAAATCAAAAAATTGAATACATTCTTATTACTAGTCATTGGATTGATTTCTCTTGGAAGTTACAAAAAAAGAGTTCTAAGTTTTTCCAATATTCCAACACCAAGAGGAGGTCTTTAGATTTCTGATGCTATCTTCAAATGTATGAAAGAGTTGGGTATTGAGAATAAAGTTGTAATAATTACTGTTGACAATGCTTAGAATAATGATGTAGCTATTCGGTATATGAAATATACCATTCGAAGGTCCAAATCATTTCCATGTGCGTTGTTGGGCACATATACTGAACTTATGTGTTCAAGATGGATTAGGAGTGATTGAAGATATCATTGTGATATTCGATAAGGTGTGGAATGTTTTGATCGCTCAGAGGAAAAGCGTGTACAATTTCCTGAGTGTGTGTGCAACAATTGGAGCTAAAAGATCAAAAATTGATCTGTGATTGTAAAACAACATGGAACTCTACATTTGAGATGTTAAGCTGTGCATTAAAATTTAAAGAGACTTTTAAAATGTTCAAGGAACACGTATTTATAAATATAGTAGTCACGCAAGAGTTGTAGTGACGGGATTTAGTTGTTTGGGCACGACAAACAACCGGCTTAGAGAGAGTATCTTGTTTTTTTGTAGTAAAGGGAATCATAAGAGAGTATCATTCACCGATAGTGGAAGGAGTAAGCCATTGTCATAAACTAGATATATCAACTTAGTCGGGAATTTCCCCCCCACCTCCACAATACCTACATTCTATCGGACGACTCATCGCTAAAGGGAGGGGTTGATCCCATGCATTCTAGTTTTTCCTCTCACAGCATCACTCATATAGAGAAAATCGTCATTCTATTTGACGAATCTTTGCACGTATTTTAATAGATATGCAAAGTGTATTGTTTAATACATATGTTAGTATGTTACACATCTTCAAAGGATATTTGTTCCCTTTTTTTCAAAGGCCCAATTACCATTTAGGGCTCGAACTTGAAGCGTTTTTACCATATGGGGCTCGAACTTTGATTTGAGCCATATGGAGCCCGAACTATCAAAGTTTTGGACATTTGAGGCTTTTTACTAAATGACGTTAGTCCGTCTATTTTAAATGACATGGAAATAAAATATTTTTTAAAAGTTTCTCTCTTCTCCAAAATTTTCTTCTTCAATTCATTTCTTCATCGCTCGTTTGTTTCTCTATTTCTTTACCATCTCCAAGAAAATATGTTTCAAAATCAATTGATTCAGTACATATCGCCACCGCCGACGTCCAATTCGAGAAGCAGCCTCCGACTGAACCCTCCACTAATTTCTTCGTCTTAGGCCATTTTTCCTTTATGACTGATCTCTGTATTAATCAATGTTTATGCTTCTTCGTAGATTACCCTTATTCATTATCATCCATGTTTTATTTTGCATTTCATATTACATAGATGATTGTTCTATCATTTTCTTTTCTTGTCTTGAGTAGGAAAAAAAAATAAAGATGTGTTTAATTATATGGAAACTTTAACTCTATACCCCATAATATAGGGCTAAGTCAAAGCATGCGCTATATGCTGCTTTACTAACTAGCTAGCTTTTCTACTTGTTTGATTCTGAAGGGTCTTATGACGGGTTGCTATATAGAAAAACTATTTTGAGAATTAGTTCTGCAAAACTGGACTAATTCTTCTTATGGGTGTTGTCTTGATTAAGTCATGTTTTATTCTTACTTATATTCTCAATGGTCCATCCTACGCATCTCTCCAACAGTCCTACGAGAACGTATTAGTGTACGAACGAGGACGACGAGATTTCGATTCTAATTTCGATCCATCGGCTCCACGTTGGATATGGCCACCACACTTTGAACGGTTTCGTGATGAATGTTGGCTTTGACTATTTGATCTTTCTAAGAACAACTATGAAGATATGAAACTCTGAAAAATAGATATTAGCTAAAGAGGAAAAATTCTTTTGAATTTTAAGTGTTGTATATTTAACCTTTACAAACCACCCATATATATGAGTAATTATCCTAGAAACCCTAAATTACTTATACATATAGGCTCAAGCCCATTAATAATAAAATAAACCCTAATTGTATAAAAGACAATAAAGGCTTACAACTTTCAACTTTCTGACCATCAATGCTTAAACTCACAATCTCCCCCGTAAGCTTGATTTGGTTCGAGATTCTTCACGCCAAGCAGCTCTCGCATCTCTGCAAATTTGACTCTTACTAGTGCCTTAGTGAGAATGTCTGCACGCTGCTCTCTAGTGCCTACAAACTCTACATTGATCTGTCGATTCTTGATGCATTCACGGATGAAGGGGAACCGAGTGTTGATGTGTTTTCTACGTCCATGAAACACTGGGTTCTTCATTAATTCTATTGCGGACTTGTTGTCGACATAGAGGGTTACCGGCGTCAACTCGCATCCGAGCACCTCGCTCAACAAGTTTCTCATCCAAAGTCCTTTGCACGACGCTACAGTAGCTGCCATAAACTCCGCCTCACATGAAGATAAAACAATAGTTCACTGTTTCTGAGATTGACAGATGATTAGATTCCTGTTGAGATAAAACACCATCCTTCAAGTACTTTTTCTGTACTCTATGTCACCGGCTAGGTCCCTATCAATAAAACCAATGAGTTCTTCCACTTTTCATCCTCTTCTTAACTGAATCCCATAGCTCGTCGTTCCCTTCACGTAATGAAGAACGTGTTTTACTGCATGTTGGTGTAGAGTGGTATGCTTCTCCATGTATCGACTCACTATGCCAACTGCATAAGAGATATCAGGTCGAGTGTGCGTCAAGTACCTGAGACACTCGATGATACGCCTATACTTCTTCGGATCCACTAAGCTTCCTTCCACATCCCTTTCGAGCTGCAACTTTACTTCCATAGGATAGTTGCTCGAGTTACAATCCTCCATTGCAAACTGTTTCAACACCTTCTTTGCATAAGTTTCCTGCTTCACCTCAATGTTATTTTTCTTATGGTCCACCTCGATACCAAGAATTAACCTGACTGTGTAATGTTTTGCCACCGGTGCAAAGTTCTCCTCAAAATCATTGCCTTGCTTCTGCACATAGCCTTTTGCTACCAATCTCTCTTTGTGCTTGAGGATGTTGCCTTCGCTGTCTCTTTTCAACTTGAAATCCCACTTTAACTCGATGGTCTTGTGACCGGGTGATAAGTCGGTGAGCTCCCATGTCTTATTCTTCCTGATAGACTCAAGCTCTTTGTTCATGGCCTCATTCCACGACTCTTCGACTACCGCTTCGTGATATGTTGTTGGCTCATCGTTGGTGAGTAACAATAATTCATCAGGATCCATCTCTACCAGTGGTGCCTACACATAGACATCTCGTAGGATTCCGAGCTCCACGGGATTTTGTACAAGCTTGTTGTTGTTGTTGCACCACTCTCACTTCTTCTCCTCCTCGAATATGGCATCTCTACTCACATAAATTTCCCCGTAAGATGAATTAGGAAACTTGTGCGCCTTGCTTCCGTCTTCAAACTTCACATTTCTGGTAATTTTCTCGTCGAGCTCATTGAGCTTCTCTCGATGGCCCGTCATATGGTTGTTTTCTCCATTATCAAGGTACCACACATCGGTGTGATTACACTCATCGCCACTTGCGAGGAGTTTCTCCATGACTTTCTCTTCATTGAACAACACCACATTTGGTTCCTCCTTGGATGGTTCTTACATGAACTCTTCAAATTTTGTCTTCTCGTCTCCATCAACAAACATTAATACTGACTCCTCGTCATAGAAGTTAGCGAGGTTTGCATCATCGTCTTCGGGCAAAGCTTTTGTCACTACCTCAGCAAACATTAATGTTGGCTCCTCGTCATAGAAGCTAGTGAGATTTGCCTCATCGTCAAACCTATTGTTAGGGCACTTAGACGCGTAGTGCCCATACTTTTGACAAGTGTAACACTTCATTGTGCTCTTGTCTTTGCGGGGCTTGGTATCTTCTTGTCGAGGTGAGCTTTCTGCACAACCCCGCCCTTGACCTTGCCCTTTGCCACGACCTCGGTTATCTCCACCGTTGCCGCTGCGACTCGACGATCTAGAAGATAAATTGGCTTCTTTGTTTTTCTTCATTCGTGACATCCATTCATCATACGTGAGCAATAGGTTCTTCTCCTCTTGGTCTCTATAGCCGCGAAGTCTCTCCTCGTGCACTCTGAGACAACCGACGACCTCTTCAACGGTCATATTCTTGAGGTCACAAAATTGCTCGATCGCTGTAACGATCTACATGTATGTTTGTGGTAAGGCTCTAAGGAACTTCTTGACGATGGAGATCTCCTCCACCTTATCTCCCAACGAGCGGATACTAGTCACAATGGATGTAAATTTCATGGAAAAATCATCCACCGATTCCCCATTCTTCATATGAATCGCCTCGAATTGTGTCTTCAAGGTTTGCACTTTTGCCTACTTGACTCTCTCCACTCCAACATGCACTATCTTTAGCGTCTCCCACGCTAGCTTGGCGGAATCCTTCTTAGCCATCATGAGAAGGACGTCCTTAGGGAGTGCTTGATAGATGGAGGCGAGAGCCATTCTATCCAGCCATTCGTCGACATCTTCGAGCATGAAGATTTCCCACACTCCTTGTGCTTGTAAGTTTACCCGCATATTCAATACCCAAACCGAGTAGTTACTCTTCGTGAGTAACGGGTAGGAGAGCGTCACGTTCCCTTCTTTTCCAATCTTCATTGTCGCCGCATCTCTGGTTGATCTTGTCGACGACATGTTCTTCAATCTAGCTCTGATACCAAATGTTGGCTTTTGACTATTGGATCTTTGAAAAACGATTACGAATAAAGAAAACCTTGGAAAACTGGGAAGGACAATTAGATTTGCTGAAGAAGAAAAAGTCTTAAGAATCATAAGTGTTGTATATTCAACCTTTACAAACCACCCTTATATAAGAGTAATTAGCCTAGAAACCCTAAATTACTTATACATACAGGCCCAAGTCCATTAATAATAAAATAAACTCTAATTGTATAAAAGACAATAAAGGCCTACAACTTTCAACTTTCTGACAATCAATTCTTAAACTCACAATGAACAAGTTCAAGAAGTTTCTCGAGACAATTCAAATGCGCAAAAATAGAAAGAGAACCACAATATTTCCTTTTTCTAAATAACCGAACCCTTTCATACTCCCGACCTAGAGTTGTCGACGGCGTGATAACGGAAGTGCGGTTTATAAATAAAGTAACTAAATACCTGAATCAATTGATGGTGTGATAAGATTTTTTTGAGATGATCAAATAAACAAATGAGCAATGAAAAAATGAATGGATGAAAAAATGAATTGAAGAAGAAACATATTGGAGGAGGATGAGAGAGAAATTTTTTATAAATAATGAGGTGTTTCCTATTTTAAAAAATATTTTATTGCCTAGTCATTTAAAATAGACGACCTAACGATCGGTTGGTAGAAAGTCCCAAATAGCCAAAATTTTGATAGTTTAAACCTTATATGGCTCAAATCAAAGTTCGAGTCTCATATAGTAAAAACGTCCCAAGTTCGAGTCCCAAATAGTAATTAGGCCTTTTTTCAAGTAAGACTAATGTAAATCAATTAAATAACTTCATATTTTATTTATTTATTTAAAGATTCACGTAAATCGATTAAATAAACTTCAAAATTTATTATTATTTAAAAAATTATATAAATCAATTAGATAGACTTCAGAATTTATTATTATTTAAAGATTTACGTAAACAAATAAATAAATTTCATGATTTATTATTATTTATTTAACATAAGAGTTTTATAAATATCCGACTGAACCTGACAACAGGCTGCCTACGTATCTTTTATTACAGAAGAATCAAGTCGATAGGTCGTTTCGTCTTACAAAAGTTTTTTTCTCTATTTTAACAATTATTATTTTTTAGTGTAAAACAATTTTAAAATATTTTTGAATGGTCAATTTTTTTTCCAAATTAAGCCTCAAATGTCCCTAGTAGAGTCGCCAAAAAGCTGTAGCCTCCCGACATGTTCCATAGCTTACCACGTGCTTTTTCAGGGCACGTGGAAATATGAGACTTGGAGCAGCTCGATAGTTCAACGAATTTAACCTCGTTTTATGTGTCTGCGACTCCCGAAAATTCCATAGCTTAGCACGTGTGGATGACACGTGGCAATATGGACTAAAGCGGCTCAATAAATTAATTCAACCTAAATTTTTTAATTTTTAGCCTTTTAAATTCTCGAATTTGTTTTACAAAAACATCTTTGGATATTTTTAATGGAAAATGATAGAGACGAGGAAAGTATTGATAGGAATATGTAGGAAAATGATGTGTCATCCCTCCATTGAATTGGAAATTTTAAAAAACTCTCTCCTATTACATTTTTAATCCAATGGAACGACGACACATCATTTTCTTATACATTCATGTAAATACTTTTCCGCTTTCTATCATTTCTCATTTAAAATAAATCGGGAATTGACTTTTTAGATTTTTATAGTCGCCACCTGATTTTTCAAAATTCAGGAAAATAATTTGCGTAATTAAACGCATTTTAGAGATTATGTTTTAGTTCAGGGTTTTGTTACACTCGGAAAATAGCTCTTGTATTTACTCCTCCGTGTCCGTCGAAATGACGGTTTCTACTTTAAATTTTTGGCCAATTTAAAATTATGTTATATTTTTGTTTAAATTTTATTCAAATACTCAATTATTGAAAATATTAAAATTATTTACACTATAGATATCATATTAATCAATAACCTTTTGGTCAGATCACTTTGAGGATTAACAAACCAAATCAAATTTGTTAAATTTAAACGTTATAAACTTTAAATTTTCAAATAGACCATAATAATAATCATATGAAAGAAACCTTTTATCTTTTATATTAATAAAACTTTAATGTTTGATATTTTATAGTTTATAGGCGGTAATTAAATAAATATATAAATTATTTATTCTTATTAAACAGCCCAAACCATTCATTTTTTTCAAAATCAAAAGATGTAGCAATACATTTATATATTTATTTATTATTTATAATTTATAATTTATTAATAAATACATCTTATCAATTATAATTGAAAGAAACTAGATAGCTGTATGATGAAGTAATATTAATTAATTTTAGGGGGAAAAGTCAAAGTTTAACCTTTTAATGATAGGCCTTCTTTCACAAATGAGGGATACATTTATAATTTAATTATAAATAAAATTCCATCTCCTTCATGAAGAACGACCTTATGCAGCTTAGCTGCCTTTCTTACTGATTCTTCATATAAATCATAATTTTGAAAAAATTTAAAACTTATTATGTATTAAATTTTAGATTTTATAATAATAGAGATCTACATAACTAGACTTTGAATTTAAATAAATAATTAGTTACATTTTGTCTTTGCAGATCTAATCAATTAAATCATCTTGGCAGCATCTTCGTTCTTTTTGTTTTTCAACTGATCAAACAAGCTTGACAGAAAGCAAACTTTTTATGTTTCTTATTTAATTTTTTTTTTCAGTAATCAAATAAGGCAAAGATGATGGTTGTTCTTCTCTAATCAAGGACATGTATCAGCCTTTTCTTTTTTTAAGACCAGTTTTGTTTAAATTTTTAAAATAATTCAAATAAAATTAATTTTTTAATCAATTATTTATTATTAATCACTTCATTAATTTCATTAACAAAAATATTTAAATATTTTTTATTTTATTTATATTTATATTTATTAATAACCTCTAAATCTTTATATCAAAAATAATTATTAATCCTTTCAAAATTATTCACATCATTTTTTTTAATAAACAACCATACCTGACAATCAACCCTCCTTAAATAGGGTGATCCACCGTCTTATCCAACTTCATAATTATCCTTTATTTATATATATATATATATAAATATTTTATCGGTAAAATAAATATAAATTGAATTAGTGTGTTATATCTATTTTTTTAATTTTATTTTAAAATAAAATAGTCTAAAAATATTTTAATTTGGGAATCTAAAATTTAGGTATCAGAATTTAGAATTTGTAAACACCGGACATTTTTAATAAATATTAAACTTTATACCAAAGTTATACTTTATGCTTTTGAACTCACAAGCAATTTATGAGAGTTTACAATAAATAAGAAAAAATAAAGATAATCAACATATTAATTATAAATAACTATTATGTATTATAAATTGAGATCAAATAATAAAATAAACTAATAATATATTTCACTGTTTGAAATTCAATTTGCAGAATTAGTATCATAGTCACTCTTCATTAAATCTTTATAACTCTATCAAATTAAAATGACTTAAGATTTAAACTGTAGTCTTGAAAACTTTAATCAATAAATCAGCTGTAATTGTTAAATTATATTTATAGTGTTTTATATTAATATATTAATTATTAAATCAGTTGTAATTGTTAAATTATATTTATAATGTTTTATATTAATATAGTAATTATTAGAGAAAACATCTTCTTTAATGTTGATTTGGTTAATTTTTTTATATTTTTTAGAAGATTCTCGTTAAGTTAGATTTTCATCGTCATATTTTTAATAACTTACTATAAGATTATAACAACTTCTATGGTACCTTATAAATTTGGGATATGATTGATCTAATAGCTAGTTTGCGCATGTGTTTTTGTAGATTGAATTTGTTTTGTAGAAACCTTAACCATTAGTCATTAGTTAATTATTTTATAATTAGAGGTTTTATTAATTTTTCTTACATGTATAATAATTTAAAATTGTAATCATTAAATTTAGTGTTAGCTTAATAATGAAATGTAATGTGTTTTAAATTTCATTTTGGTATGAACAATGTAATTCAATGAAATACAAATATGTTAGAAATATAATAAGGTTTATTTGGTAACGCTTAAACACGGGCCAGTTGTGCATCCAATCCACACCATGTTTGAAATGGGCTTATACGAAACTGAAACTGTATAACTATTGCTATTCCTTTTTTACTCTCTCTCTCTCTCCTTTCTTGTTTATTTACTTTTTATAAACTAAGGTAGGAGAAATTTGAATGAGATTATCCTATTAATTGTGCAAATGATTCGCGTCTAATAAAAATTGTGCCTAATGATCACTTTTTATTTTTCGAACAAAAATATTCTATCGCATAACGCGACGGAACCCTAATTTGTCGAGTGTGTCGTCGAGTGACGAGTGTGACGTCGCGAGACAGAGTATTTTTATCCGGAAAAAAAAAATGATCATTTGCACAATTTTTATTAGGCGATGATCATCTGCATAATTAAGGCAATTATTAGAGTCATTTCATCAAATTTCTGAACGAGAGACTCTTTGACTATTAGCCGGAATGATATGGGGCCATGAAAGAGGGATTAAGCGAAGTAAAAAGGCCATTAAAAAGAAGAAATTAAGTGAAACAAAATGGGTTGGGTGATAACGATTAATTAATAGGTTTGTTTTAATTTTTTTTATTAGTTTTATGGATTTGAGTTTATTTTTGTTTTTGTTTAATTAAGATTTAATTATTAAATAAATTTTATTTTTTAATATAAGAATATTACTTTAGTCATAATCTAAGTATTATAATATTATTTATTATTTAATTCAATCAAAAATTATCATGTTTATGATTTTTTTAATTATAATATTTTTGAGAGATGTAAATATTAATTTTATATGATTATATGTTAATAATTAATCATAAACAATAAATTTATATGTTTGTTAAAAAAATTCTTAAATTTTAATTTATAATAAATTATGAGTATTTTTATTCACTTATTTTATTAAATATTTATTTGGTATATAATGACCTTATTTTATCTAAAATAAAAAATATATAATTGAATTTTGATAATAATTTTATTTAATAAAGTTAACTAGTTTCATATAAAATAATTTTAAACGTCTTACAATGTTTATATATATATATATATATATATATATATATAATTGAATTTTGATAATAATTTATTAAACAAAACTTCATATAAATTAGATTCACATAAAATTCATGAAAAGGAGACAACTTTTCTGGCAATATTTATATAAAAAAAAAATACTATATTATAAAAGAAAAAGGAGGGTATATTAATTATCCCAAAATATATTTAATCTTTTTTTGTCTCAACTTATTTTTCTTTACTATTTTCTTTTTTATAAAGTGCTCTTTTGTCCCATGTGTCGCATTGTATTTACTTATAATAGATGTTTAACGTGTCATCTAAAATATAAATATGAGAAATATTTTAAATATCATAACTAATAACTAAGGCCTTATTTGGTTTGAATTTTTTTTTGTGTGTGGACATACATCACTTCACTTCCTTTTTATTTATTATATCACTCAAATTATTAACCAAAATACAAAATACCGGCCTCGTTTAATACAACGTTTATAAGCCGCGTTTGGGCCTTTGCGTAATAATTTGATACAGTAACTTTGCGTAATAAGCTCACGCAAAAAATTATAATAAACATTTTTGCATTTAAACTCAATTTTCTCTCCATCTAAGCTTATAATCTCATCAGTATTTTTTTTCTTTTATCACTTTTAAATATTTTTTTATTCATTCTCTCTCATTTATTTCATTTTTTTTTAAATTATTTTATATATTCTCTCTCATATATTTAATCTCTTTTTAATCATTTTTATTCATTATCTCTCATTTATTTTAATTATTTATAATATTTTTATATATTTATACAAAATTATTATAATAATTAAATATACATTTAAATACATTTTAATTTATTATTTATTATATATATCTTAATATATAAAATAATTAAACAAAATATAAAATATAAATACACTATTTTTATAATTTATAATTATAGTTTTGAAAATTAAAATAGCTTAATTAATTATTAAAAAATACATATTATTAGATGAATAGTGATAGGAAAAAGATGGAAGACACAAAAATAAATTGAAAAAAAATTAAAAAATTGGGTTAAAAGGGAGTGAAAAAAGATAAAAAAAAATATATAATAATAAATTATTTTTCTTTATGAAATGAATCATCTAAATATTTTTTTAAAAATTAGAAATAAAAATGATAATAAGACAAAATAGTGATTTCCAAATGAGAGAGAGGAGACTTATAATTTAAAAATATTTTTATATGTATCTATATATTTTTTTATATCATATTTATATTAAATATATTAAAAATTAAATATTTATAAAAATTAATATATTCATATCATTTATTTTAAAATATATTATTTTTTAATTTAAGTTTTTTATTAATATTTAAAATTATATATTAACAAAATTTTATAAAAATTAATATAATTTATTTTTAAATATACTATTTTCTTAATTTAAATCATTTATTAATATTTAAACTTAAATTAATAAATATATATAATATTAGTTATTTAATAATATTATAAATAATAAAAAAACTTAGTTTATAAGCTGAATTAAACTTACCCAAACTTAACCATTAAATAAGTTAAAGATCATATCAAAGTACATGCGAATAAGCTGAATAAGTTGGTGTCAGTGACTTGAGAATAAGCTGAATTAAATTATTCCACGTATATTTTAAATTTATATTTTTTATTTCATTTATATATTAATAACTTTTAAGTATTTTTATAAAAAATAATCATCACATTCTCAAAATCATCAACCATCATTATTTTTTTCTCCTCTAAGTTTAAAAAAAAAATAATTCATACAACACCTAAAAAAATATATAAATAACTGTATAAAATTTAAATAAAAAATAAAAAAGAATCTCCTCCCAACACATTCTAATACAAAAAAAAATGATTTTAAAACTAAATAATATATGCTTATATAAAAAAATTAAAGTATGAAAACAATGTAAACATTCGTATATGCAATAGAAAACTTTGGTTCAGACATATATATATATAACTTAAAAAATATTATAATATAATTTAATTATGAACAAACAAATAATTAAGTTCCATAAAACACTAGTAACAAAATCATATTTAACAAACATTTTATACTATCAAAATTAATAATATACTATTTATAAATTAAATATACATTCAAACAAAACAACAAAGTCAAGAGATAGAATCAATGGTTTATATTACATATTTTCATTCCACATTTTATAAGTATTTTATAAGTGCACTTAATTTTTTTTAATCTTTTATCAAAGTACTCAATACTTTTCTAGTAATTAAATGTTACTTTCTCATTCATTAACTTTGATTTTAATATGCAAGCAAACTTAAAAAGAATCACAAATTATATAATCTCTAAAACACAAATAATAATAAATTTTGAATACAAAATATTATATCTTTTAAATACCAATTCTACCTATAGACACTAAAATTTGACTTGTAAGTTTATAAAAATTTAATCACCCCGAGATATTAAAATAATTTTTTAAAAATTATAAATTCATTAACAGATTTAAATAAATTAAATATTATTTAAGAAAAATGTTACATACATTTATTCTAAAATAATTAAAATAAAGGTCAAAAATAAAATAAATAATTATTTAAAGAAAATGTTTTATACATTTATCCCATAATAATTAAATTAAATGTCTAAAAGTAAATTAAATAATTATTTTAAAAAAATTTTGTATTCATTTATCTTAAATTAATTAATAATTTAGTCCAAAAATAAAATAATTAAGAATTTGGTCTAAAAATAAATTAAACATTTATTTAAAAAATAATTGTATTCATTTTATTTCTAAAATAATTATTTATAAAACCCTAAAATACATAAAGAAATAAAAAAATATATCTATTAATTAATTTTATGTATTTTGCAAACAATAAAAATATAAATATAAAGGAGCAAAATGGCCTCATAAGGAGAAAGTTGTTTGGCCCAAACTAAACTAGGCTTAAGCGCCAAGAGTGTGTCTAGTGAATCAAACAGAAAGACCAACGCTTGGGCAACGTATGCCATAGGACGCCAAGCGCAGAACATGGATGGACCGTCTAGCGTCCGCGCCTAGTCCAAAAACAACGTTGTTTCAATAATAAACTTGTCTTCTTCCTTGTTATAGTAGATAAGGATGGTCAATTTCTTTGAAAATTGGTCAATTATTATCTCTATACATAACCAAAAGAGAAACTCCAAGAACTGAAATGATCACACTAGTTATATGATCATTTCACATATGATCATAGGCTAAATGATTGCTTAAACGTATCAAATTCGGCAGAGCAACTTGAAGTCATTGATGATATTTTGTCTGGATTCAGTCGACTTAAGTCATCAACCGACCTAAGCCAACTATAAAAGGATCACCGCCAAGACGAAGAAGAAGGAAGGGATACATCATCAATCAACTTCCATAAAAAAAATCCACCAATAAAATTCATTTAAGTTCAATTTTTAGAAATTTTGTGTAAAGCCTATACACTCATTTTGATTCACCCAAAACCTTTAAATGTTTAAGAATATTCTTAAACACAATATAAGCTGTCATTAATGTTATGAATCAAAATTAAAAATTACACATAGAATTTGTGTGTTCTTTAATATTGAATGATTTTTTGATTTTTATTTATAATTAATCATTAAATTGTATAAGAGTTTTCTATCAAAACCAATTCGAAACAATCAATCTAAATTGAAAACGCCTCATTTTGAATTGATTTTTGTTTAAATCGAGTTGATGTTGTTTACCTCTAACTCACGAAAGGAGATTCCAAAACCTTCTAGATCATTTGAAATGATGTTAGGAGCCTTTTAAGACCAATATCGGTCGATTTGATGCATGGTATGCTCAAAACAAAAGTTTTCAGAAAAACTTGAAAACCTAAGTTCTTGACTTGGTCAAAAATTGCAGCGAGTTGGTTTTATCCAATTGATCTTAACTCTAATCACTTTAAGAACGTTGACTATATGCTTAGAATTAGAATTAAAGCTTTGGCTCGAAAAAATAATTTTTTAGATTTTCCATTTCATTTTCTATCAAAGCTCCGATTGTTGGTGTCTTTTCCGGTTGAATGAGGACTCTAAAGTATGGACAGTTGGTTCTAAATGGGGAGATGAATCTCTCTTTTATATATATATATCCTCATTCCTACAGTTTTGGTCTTGAAGGAGGTTGAAGATGGACTTCAACTTTGTCAAAACCCGGCATCCAACGCACGAGTCAAGCACGCCTTGCCTAGTCCACCCACGCACGTCTCGTCTTATGTTGACCAAAGCCAAATTGTCTTGACTCTAGACTAGACCACGTCAAATCTGGCCCAACTCGCTCTCGCTCTCGAACCGCACCCTTTCGACCAACAGTCCACCCAGCATTTGATTGTTTTAATCAAAAAAAATTATAAAACGTCTTTAAAATACTTTAAGTATATTTATAAACCAAAATGGTGTAAATTATAAAACGTCTTTAAAATACTTTAAGTATATTTATAAACCAAAATGGTTTTCTCACCCCTCCCATATTCTCACCACTCTTTAATTACCACTCTTTAATTAACTTCAAAATTACTTATTTATCCCTTTCATTTTTATATATTTACCTTTCTTATATTATTTATTTTATTTTATTTAATTATTAAGTTTTTTTTATCATTAAATATAATTAATTAATTTTTAATATTTTTTTCTATTTTATTTATTTAATTAAAAATATAAAATATTATTATTTTTATATTATAATTATTTAAAATATATAAAATATTAGGTGTATTGATTTAATAAAATATAAATATTTAATATTTTATTATATTAATTATATATATATATATATATATATTAAAATACTTATAAAAATAATAGTTGAATGATTAATTTTTTTTTATAAATAAAATTTTCTATTAAATAATAATTAATAATTAGTCTAATCATTATTATTTTAATTAATAATATTATATTTTATTAAATTAGTATACAATATTTAATATATTTTAAATAATTATAATATAAAAATAATAATATTTTGTATTTTTAATTAAATAAATAAAGTTAAAAAAACATATTAAAAATTAATTAATTAATTATATTTAATAAAGAAACTTAATAATTAAATAAAATAAAATAAATAAAATAAAAAATGTAAATATATAAAAGTAATAAGGATAAATAAGTAATTTTAGAGTTAATTGAAGAGTGAGGGTGAGGTGGAAATATGGGAGGGGTGAGAAAAACACCTCCCATTTATAAAATCAAATATTTTGTTAAAGACTCTTTTGAATTTATTTTTTAAATCTTACTTCTTTAATTAATATTTTCACGTAAAATTCTCTATTAATTTCGAATTTAATTAATATTTTCAGGTAAAATTCTCTATTATTTTTTGAAATCAATCGTAAGTATTGACATTTAAATTTATTTAATGTTTTAAAATTTCAAATTTTAAATATAAATAAATGTCTAGAATTTTGAAGAATAATTTGATAAATAAAACGTAAAAATTCATTTTTTTGTGAAGTAAATATCGTTTTAAAACTTGCATGGATGATATAACATGTAAGTTCTTTTTCAAATGTCACTAAATACCAAACTAATTTTTTTTTCTAAAATTACGTTTACACCTAACACATTTTATTCATTTTATAAAATCAAGTGACCACTGTAAAAATAATAAAGGTTAGCTATTTAAAATTTACATAAAATTTATATTAAATTTAATAATATTTATCATTCTGTCCCTTACCTATTTTATTAGATTCATTGAGAGAATAAGTTATGAGATTTTTTTTATTATTAAATAAAAATGGGTTGCCTAAAAATTGATTTAAATTAACTTTAAAAATTAATTATTTTTAATTGAACTTTTAAAATAAAGAAAATTCCAACACCACACTAATCCGGACCATTTACACTACGTATATAATTTATGTAATAATCATTTTCGTCCTTAAAACTTAATATTTACCATTTTTTACACCCAAAATAAGTTTCAACTAATTAATTGTGTGACCTCCCTTATAATATTTTCACTCAATCATCTCATCGTATTACTAACCTTTCATCATTTCGACTAATCAAAAATCTCATTCATATATTTATTCACTATATTATCATTTGTTTCCAATTGACTTCTTATTATTATTAATCTCGCGATCTCATTATGAACATTTTACACTAAACCATCTCATTCACATATTTAAGCATTTTATATATTTAATTCCACAATCGATTTCTTATTATCAATCTCGTAACCTCATTTCGATGATTTTGTCTCGTAACCTCATTTCGAACATTTTGTACTCAATCATCTCATTATGTCATTATTTTAGTTAACCAACAATCTCATTCCAATATTTATATTATTATTTTAAAATTTTCATAACGAGAATCAAACCTGGATCTTTACTATGTATTCTCAATACTTTAATCATTAGATCATTTTAGATTATTAATTTATATTTATACTTTTATATATATATATATATATATATATATATAAATAAATAAGATATAACTAACTAACCATTCAAAATAATTTATTCAACTCCTAATAAAAAGTCACCAAAATCTTTTATTTAATCATTTTCACTTTATTTGACTTAACTTTAATATACACAAAAACTTTAAATAAAGGCACAAATCATATCATCTCTAACCACAAATAAAAATATAGTTTCACTGCCATTATACATTTTCAATAAAATTATTTATCATTCTCTAACATTATAAAAAATATAAAATATTAATAAAAACAAGGTGGGAAGTATATTGTTGTATATTCATAAAATCATTTAGTTGGATTTTAACAATAAAATTATTTATCATTCTCTAACATTATAAAAAATATAAAATATTAATAAAAACAAGGTGGGAAGTACATTGTTGTATATTCATAAAATCATCTAGTTGGATTTTAAAATACAAATTGATAAATGATTTAGTTGATTATTGGGTTCAATATAAAATCATACTTAAAATTCAAGACTTATATATATTATATTTAATCTTATATTTTAATAATTAGTTGTGACAAATTTTTATCAGAGTTCATAAATAATGAATTCTTACCAATAATATCAAAAAGTAAAAAGTATATTAAAAGAGAAAGTTTAATTTGATATATATATGATTGTTTGAAAAAGGAGTTATTACATCCTTTTAGGGTTAATATGAATTTTACAATACACATCAAATCGATGTAGAACAAAATACAAATGAAATATAAATATATATGTTAACATCCACTCTCAAACTCGTGATAGTGTAGTGATAAATATTGATAGTTTGTCAAGAAAGAACTAGTGACGTTTGATGGTGTGTGCTTTTGTGAGGACATTTGCAAGTTGCATCGAAGATGAGACAAAAGGTAAGGATATGGTGTCTCGTTCGAAATAGTGCTGAGTAAGATGACAATCGATCTCAATATGCTTGGTACGTTCATGAAAGACTGTGTTGTGCGCAATCCGAATGGCACTCTTATTATCACAGTACATTGGTGTCGGACTACTAAGAGAAACACTCATATCATTCAATAACCAGCGTAACCATATAATCTCACATGTAGTAGAAGCCATAGCGCGATACTCTGCCTCAGTTGAAGAGCGAGAAATAACATCTTGTTTCTTCCTTTTCCATGAAATAAGTGAACCACCTAAAAATACACAATATAACTAATAGTCGATTTTCGATCAATTTGGTTAGTTGTCCAGTTGGCATTAGAAAAAGCGCAAAGCTTCAAAGATGAGGTTGATAGAAACAAGAGACTCTAATATAGCATTCTCCAAAGATAACGCATAATACTCATAACTACAACCCAATGAACATATAATATGTAGGTGAGAAAACGAACTAACTGACAATGCTGACAATGTGAACAACATATGCAATACCAGACTGAGTAATAGTGAAGTACATCCAACTACCCACGATTGATCGATATAAAGTTGGATCAGCAAGGGGATCTCTATTAGTAGGATTGTAACGGACATTGACCTCAAAAGGAGAGTCAACCATACAAGTATTTATGAGACGAGACTGCTCAAGATGTCCCTTTTTAGAATAATGTACCTCAATACTTATAAAGTAACATAGATTACATAAATCTTTCATCTTAAAATGATGAGACAATGCAGCTTTTAGGTCTGAGATATTGTTAGTAGGGGTGGACAAATTTATCGATCCGATCCGATCTAGTATTTCAGATCGGATATCTGCCTCTATTTTTTTTTAAATTGTGATTTGTATCCGACCCAGTATCCGACCACTATCCGATCCGAAAACATTGGATTGGATCGGCCAGTCGGATACCCGTCAATCCGATTTTTTCATATGTTCTAGTCTCCAAGCCTCCAATGATTAATTATTATTTGAGCTCTAAAATTAGGTCTTCATCTAAAGAGAACAAATTCACAAAAAGATATAAAGGGAAACGGGAACAAAAATAAAAGAAAGAGATATATTTTTGTTTGGGTTTGTAAAGGAAAACGGGAGAAAATAAAAGGAAGAGAGAAATTTTTGTTTGAGTTTGTAATTATTTAATAATACTTTTGTTTGGATTTGTAAAGGAACACTGGAAGGAAAACAAAAGGAAGAGAGATATTTTGTTTGGGTTTGTAATTATTATAAATATGTTATTTTATTTTTAAAATTTAAAAATTACCGGATCGGCTTCGGATATCTGAAATATTTTTTGCCCGATCCAGAAATCCGATAAAAATATCGGATCAGATCGAACGGATCAACGAATCGGGTCTTTCGGATCGAATTTTTTGACCACCCCTAAGTGTCAGCATCATCTCTTGTAATAATCATATCATCAATGTACAACAATAGCATATATGACCTGTAGGAGACGATTTAACAAATAATGCCGAATTATGAGAGCTAGAAGTAAAACCAAGCGAAGATACTATAGAGAAGAACTTGTCAAACTAAGCTCTCAGGGCTTGTTTGAGACCATATAGGGCCTTCTTAAGCCTACATATTTGTCCTGGCCGATGAGAAACACCAAGTGAAGGAATCATGTAGACTTCATCATGAAGATCCCCATTCAAAAAATATTTTTAACGTCCATTTGTTAAATACACCAACGACGAACAGAAGCTACTACAATAAGAACCCAAACAGATGTCATTTTTGCAATAGGTGCAAGAATCTTCTCATAATCCATACCATTCTCCTAAGTATAAGTATAGTCTTTTGCTACCAAACAATCTTTATATCGCTCAATAGATCCATCATACTTGGTTTTAATCTTATATACCCATTGAGAACCAATAATTTTCTTACAAACTGGTGGAGAAACAAAATCTCAAGTACCGGTTATGTCCAAAGCAGACAATTCCTCATTCATAGCCTCTTGTCAAAGAGGATCATTGGATGTCTCGGAGTAAGAGGTGGGCTCACAAAGAGAATTGATAGAAACTTAAAAGGAATCGAAAGATGGTGTATAAAAAAATAATCAAAATCAGATACTTGATCAGATACTTGAGTAGATCGACGAGTGCGTGTAGGATATCAAGGTAAATTGGGATCTGCAATTATAGGAGGTTCTGAAGTAGTTGTAAAAAGAGGATGAAAAGAAACATTCGGTAAAGTTTCATGAGGGTTAGATGGATAATCAGTACTAAAATGATCAATTTGAATGAAGTCGAATTTCAACATGTCATGGGAGGTAGGTGGGATAGTGAAGAAAGGAATATGTTTAATAAAGGAAACATTACGAGAAACATACAATTTTCCAGAAGTTGGATCATAAAAACGATAACCTTTCTGCACAATCTCAAATCCAAGAAAAACACAAATGGCCACACGAGATGATACCTTAGAACGTTTTGCATGTGGATGAAGAACAAAACATGTGAAGCCAATAACCCTTAAATGAGAATATAATGGGGTGTGACCAAATAATCTAGCATATGGGAAAATCCAAAAATTACAAGAGGACTAATGTATTGTACTATCATCTTTGAAATGTTGTGGGGTATTAGTACAAGAGGACTGATGTGTTGTACTATCATCTTTGAAATACCAGCAAGATCTCCACTAGTATACTCTCCCCCAAATCAGCTCGAAAACACTTGATAGTGGCAAAATGTTGAGTTTTTACGTATGCCTTAAACTCATCATAAATATGAATAAGATCAGAATGATGTTTCATTAAATAAATCCAACAATAACGAGTGTGATCATCAATAAACCCAATTATAACGAGTGTGATCACCAATTCAACTAAAAGAATTATTTATTTAAATTCTAATATATAAAAAAAAAATGGTAAAACATTTGCCATATTTATTTTAATGTTTTGTGTATTTAAAAAGATCAAATTTAATGCCAAAAGGGTGGAAAAATCAGTTTCAAACAAACCCTTAAGGTTTTAAAATAAAAATAAAATTTATAATCGGGTGTAACCGAAAATAGAAGAATTCAGTGTAGTAGGAGCCGCGTCCATCGGATGAACGCCAGGTCCTCATCCAACGCGCCAGAGCCTTCCACGTAGTCGGTTGTAACCAAGAAGGAGCGTGCGCGAGATGCACTAGATCAACTAACGGGACGTTAACCCTGTTATCCGAAAATGCCGAGAATTGACGGAACGCAGATGGACCTCCAACGGAACGCCCAAACGCATACCAAATGACGTTGTTTCTACTCGGGCCTTCATCTTCATCGCGATTGCCAATAAGATAAGCATGAAGAGCACCAATTGATTTTGGCTCTTTGGAAATCAGCCATTTGTTGATGGTTTTGACCTGTTCAAAACCCAAATGGATCACGCTGAGATCGTGATCATTCCCCCTACAATTGTAGGCCTTGTAACGGCCTATTCCGATGATTAATTGCTAAGAACAGTTAAAAGTCATTAATGGCTTTTGACTAATTCAAGCCACTAGAAGCTTCGACCGACCTTGAGATTGTATAAATACCTCCCCTAAGTTCATTCTGAAGCCAACCAACCAACACAACTCTCTTAAATCGAAGAAATTCGAAATCCACCATTAAAGCTTGAAGCTTTCAAATTTTTCGAAATTTTCTTTTAAGGCTTGGAAGCTCGGATCTGTGCATCCAAAAAGCTTCCATAAGGATTAAGGAGTGTTCTCCAATCCTTGGTAAGGTTGCAATCATCCTTAAATTCATATTTATAGTTTGGATTTGGATTTTTTATATTACAAAAGCTTGTATGCTTGTTGTTTTTATGATTTGATGATTGAATATTGATCCTAGGATCATTTAGAAACTATCTATATATGATAGAATTGATGAATCAATCTAATAAACAAAAACCCAAATTTGAATTTTTAAAATCAAAAAAACCGGTTTGCTATTTTTGGGTTAATTCGATCGAATCACGACCTATAAATCTTCCCAACATGATTTTAATGATATTTGACAACTATTTGGTAACTATTTGGATCATGTTTGATCCATCCTGATCATGTTTTTGATCATAATCAAAAATTTTGAAATAAAATGAAATTTTTGATGTTCTTGAATTGGCCAAAAAATTGATTTTTTTAAATTAATTAAAATGGCCTAGTATTAAGGAATTGCTTAGTCTTAAGAGACTCTTCAACAGTCAACTTTGGATTTTGCACTACTATCCCCTTTAGCGGTTGGGAAAGACTCTTCAACAGTCTAACTTTGGATTTTTACATCATTTTTCTTTTAGCCTACAAAAAAGTTTGTTAAAAAAAATAAAAATTAAATTAAAACAAACCACTAATTAAATGAAAAAAAAAATAAACTAGTTATTTAATAAAAAAAAATAATCTAATTAATGAAAATAAAAGAACAAATTTTAACAAATGAAAATTTCAAAAATTTGTTAATGAAAAGTAAAAAAAAAAACGTTTTCATGTAAAATTTTATTATCTTGTTTTATCCTATATGATTAAGATGATTTAATTAATTAAAACCCTTTTACATAATAACTTATTTAATCAAAAGATTCAACTAAACAAATTACTTAAACAAAATATCCAAAATTTCATTAATCGTAAAAAAATTGTTTCTCTCTTTAAAAAATTATTTTATTATTAAAGGTTATTTTAAATAATAAAACACCTTGAATATATTATGCAGATAAAACCCTTGTGTTTCCATTACTTAGGCTAATTATCACTTTAACTTTATTGAAATTTAAAATCAACTATTCTTGAAAATTCAATTATTTCAAAAATTGTTGTTTATAAACTATAAAAATTGGGGGTGTAAAATGAGTGTCTACAACCTTTACGAATTTTAATGGTTTCCCGATCCTCATCTATTTTATGAGAATACCGATTTTCATTTAAATTACCTAACGAGATCAGATTCTTCTTCACTTCAGGTATATGCCTAACATTACAAAGATTTCTAACGATACCATCATACATCTTAATTTTGACTTCATCCATGCCAATAATACTATAACATTTATTGTCACCTTGGTGAACATAACCAAAATTACCTAACTTGTATGAACTGAACCACTATTTGTTAGACGTTATGTGATGAGAACATTCATAATCAAGAATACATGCATCCTCGAATTGATTGTTTGTAATTGAAAGTACATCACCATCATTTTGCTCTAAGTCTTTCTGGACAACGTTCACCGACTTGAAAGATTCAACATCAATAATCATTTTTCTTTATATGTCCTTGCTCTCTACATGTATAAAAACGAAACATTTTTTGGCTCCTTGACTTTGATCTGGATTTTCCTTTTTCAGAACGCACCTTTTTACGTCTTCTTCCACGAACTTGATTTCCCGTAGCATATAAACTTTCGGATTGAGAATTTTCCTCTACATTCTACCCCCGTTGGTTTTGAGCCAATAATGCTACAATAATTTCTTAAACTTTGATAGTTTCTTTCTCATATGTTAGAGTAGTCACCAGGTGCTCATAGGAAGACAGTGATAGCACAAAAGAATCATTGATCTATCTTCATCATCAACATTTCATCAAGCTGCGCTAGATCCGTGATTATCTAATTAAAGATATTCACATATTGAGCCAAATCTGAACTCTCGTGCATCTTCAGCCCATATAACATTTGCTTTAGATACAACTTTATCGACAATAATCTTGACATAAGCGAACCTTCTAACTTTTTCCATATCTCGATTGGAGATATTAGATTCATCACATGATACATGATTTTATCTTCTAAACAAAGTCGTATGTTCCCCGTTGTCCTTTGTTGTAACTCTTTCCAATCTTCATCCTCCGTTCCTATTGGTTTTTCAGCACGCAAGATTTTCAATATTCCTTGTTGCGCTAACCGATCTTTAACTCTCATTTGCTACAGACCGAAATTACATGTTCCATTAAGTTTTCCAACTTCAAATCTGGTACTAGAAACATCTCAACAAACTCCTATACAAATAAAATAAGTTCAAAAGCAAAGCTAAACAATGTTTCAAGAACTTGCTAAAATCTGGAATCAAATAAGCCTTTTGCTTATTTTGATAAACAAACAAGACTTAAATCAAGGAAGCCCCAATCTTTTTGATTTATTTCTCTCTTCTACCATAAGTTGTTGCTATTATCTTCTCTCCTTTTTACAAAATATATCTTCAAATCTCTATTTTTCTGCAGATTGAAAAATTAGATCTGGAAATCTTCCTCATTCTTTTAGATTCTGTTGATCTACCCTCTTCCTAAACACACATGATCATTAATTCATTGATTGATCATTTATCCTTTATGTGTGTTGTTGAAAATCTTAAAAGGATTGTATTGTGAAGAAAGAGTGCACAAAATGAATTGAACAAGGAAAGAATTCGACATTTCAACTTCCAACGATTTTAGTAATAAGAAAAATATAAGTCTGCAATAAATATAGTAATAAGAAAAATGACGGACGATATAAATATTTTCGCAAAATAAATTAAACTTAAATGTTTGTAAAAGATTTAACAATAAGTTATATTTCCATTAACTATTATCAAATAATATACACATAGGGTTGTTATAATTACAAATATAAATATAAAATAACTCTAATGATTTTGTTAATTAAATGTGTACAATATATTGCAGTAACAAAAATAAATAATTTATTCGCAACTAGATCTGTAGTACAATGATAGAATATCATTGCAAAATATATTACACTAGTATTTTACATTTAAAAAAATATCTTTTTAAGTATTTGAAATCCTTTCGCAATAGGATTTGCATTAATTTATATAAATTTCTACTTATTAGTTATTTTCATACTCATAAGTGCACACATAAATACTATTTCTATTGAAAATAATCATTTATAATTAGTTCGCAATATAATTTAGAGTAAGTTATTAAATTTAATAACCCATCAGTGCAAACGTAGTTGCTAGTCCTATTAAATATAATTTTTCATAAATTGTTCGCAATAGGATTTGCATTAATATATATAAATTTATACTTAGGATATAATTTCAAATGTTTTCATACCCATTAGTGCAAAGATAATTGATATTCTTATTAAAAATAATCGTTTATAAATTATTTGCAATTATATTTCCAATAAGCTAAATAAATTTATACTTAGGATATATTTTCAAACGTTTTCATACTCATCAGTGCAAACTTAATTGCTATACCTATTAAATAAAATCATTCATGATCCTTCCACAACAACATTTACAATAAGGTATATAAATTTATATTTTTGAACTCTCAAGTACAAATCCCCTATATTAGTGTGCACTAATTTTTGCACTAACCCATTTAGAAAATTATACTTCATTAGTGTTTGCACTAATAATTTGAATGTGTATTGCGAGAATTAATAAAATCGAATGACATAAATTGTTATTATTTTTGAACTATTGGGTAGAATTCCACTATATTAGTGTGAATTAATATTTGGACTAACTCTTTTAGAAAATTATATTGCATTAGCATTTGTACAAACAATTTGGATGTGTATTGCGAGAAATAGTGCAGATCGAATGACATAAATTATAATTATTTTTGGACTCTCGGGTAGAAATCCTCTATATTAGTGTGCACTAGTATTTGCACTAACCCATTTAGAAAATTATATTGCATTAGCGTTTGTACTAACAATTTGGATGTGTATTGTGAGAAATAATGCAGATCGAATTACATAGATTATAATTATTTTTGAACTCTCGGGTAGAAATCCCCTATATTCGTGTGCACTAGTATTTGCACTAACCCATTTAAAAAATTATACTACATTAATGTTTGCACTAACAATTTGGATGTGTATTGCAAGAAATAATGCAGATCGAATGACATAAATTGTAAGTATGTTTTAACTCTCGGATAGAAATCCCCTATATTAGTGTGCACTAATATTTGCACTAACCCATTTAGAAAATTATATTGCATTAGCCTTTGCACTAACAATTTGAATGTGTATTGTGAGAACTAGTGCATATTGAATGTCATAAATTGAAATTATTTTTGAACTCTCGGGTAAAAATCTCATGTATTAGTGTGCACTAATATTTACACTAACTCATTTAAAAAATTATACTACATTAGCATTTGCACTAACAAATAGGATATGTATTGCAAAAATTAGTGCAAATCCTATTAATTATTTTTCACCGACCACATCTACTACTTATTTACCAACTTTATTTAATTTTTCTTCTTCATTTTCCTTTATTCTATCTCTATCTTTTTTCTACATTTTTCATACATTCTTTATCATTTTACATCATTCGTCTATCATTTCTTTTCCAAAACTCCATCTTTCATCACCACCTTAGAAAGGATCTTAAAACATTAATACCAAAATCAAGAACATCAATATATTGGTTTTGCATTTCAATATATTGGTTTTGCATTTCAAGGTAATTATGTCTACAAAATCCAATATCACTTACTTTATATATTCATTGACTAATTATGTTTATATACATATATAAAAATATATTGATTTAGTGAATGGAGATTTATAATTCATAATAATAGATAACCATTGTTTTCTTGCTTTTAATAGGTATTTTTTAATAGGAGTGCATCTAAATTATATACATAATTATAAATGAGGTCTGACCATGACCATGACCATGACCATGATTAGATGTATACGAGAAACCCTGGAGGCATGGAAGAATTTTTAAAATGAGTGCAAGAGTTCATTTCATTTGCCACAACTCAACTCGGTTATATGGATGGTGAAAAAATAAGGTGCCCTTGCTTAAAATGTAGTATTCAAAAGTACATTAAGTCGGATTTGTGCCTTAATCATTTGATTAAGCATGGATTCATGGCAAACTATCATAATATTATTTGAATAACCCAATATACTCAAATATCATTTCACTCATTCTCATATCTCTCTATCATATCACTTAATTAGTTAATAAAAATAATAAAATATTTTTTAAATAATTATTTTTTACGTTATCTATCTAAATTTTTTAACAAAAAAAACATAGCATTCTCAAAATTATTAGTGATCATTATTTTATTTTTCAACATTCAAATAATCCAAATCCAAATAAGCTCTCAATTGAGTTGATTTTTTTAAAAATTAAATATTTTAAAATTAGGTATACTTCAAGGACTGATATATGTAACATAAGGCAGTGTCATCAATAATTAGGTGAAATTCGGTTTGGGTTATTTGAATAACCAAAATCAAAATTGGTTACTCACTCTCCTCTCACCCATCATACTTATTATTCGATTCATTAATCAAAATAATAAAATATTATTTATTTTAAATATATTTTTTTATTTTTTTTCATTATATATTAATATATACCTTTAAATTTTTTACTAAAAAAATTTAAACCTCTTCAAAATTATCACTAATAATTATTTTTTCAAATAACAAATTTATTTAAATAATCTAAAACCAAATAAGGCTTAAGTTTTAATAATGTGTAAGAAATCAATAAAAATTCTAAAATATATATATATATATATATATATATATATATATATATATATATATATGATATGATGATCATCAATCTTCCATATAAATTTGGATCCTTCTCTCCTCCCACCTGCTACCTAGCTAATTATTATTATTATTATTATTATTATAATAGTGTTTTCTTCAATGGCGTCTCTACCAGAAGATAAGCAAAATCCTCATCTTTTTCATAATATGACCATTTTGGTCACTGGCGCTACTGGTTTCTTGGCTAAACGTACGTATCTACATTATATATATACGTCTTTGTTTACTTATGTATAATTAATTATATATTCAATATTATATAGTATTTGTGGAGAAGATGGTAAGAACTCAGTCAGATTTCAAGAAAATGTATCTTCTAATCAGAGCAGATGATGTTTCATCAGCCAATCAACGCCTACTAGATGAGGTAATTAATAATTAATATATTTATGGAATTCATTTAACTAATTAATTAAAAGTAATCATGACTAATGTAATTAACAGGTGATAGAAAAAGAATTATTTGGAATTGTTGGAGAGCAATGGGGAGCAGATGAACTTAAATCTTTCATTGCTGAAAAAATAGTTGCAGTTCCTGGGGACATAAGATCCTTAGATTTCGGGATTAAGGGCGATGACTCAAATATTATGCTTCAAAACATGCTTACAGATATTAACGTTATTGTTCATTCTGCCGCCACTCTCCAATTTGATGGAAGGTAGTACTTTAAATAATTATTAATCATATTCTTAATTAGAAAAAGAAAATATAGTGAATGTGACAAATTGATATATATATATATTGACATGCATGTATATATGTAATGCAGATATGATGATGCAATAAACACAAACCTGAAGGGAACTATGAACGTCTTGAGCTTTGCCCAAAAATGCACAAACCTAAAATTGCTTCTCCATGTTTCCACTGGTCAGATCCCTCTACCCTCCTTTGTTTCAAAACTTTGATAATATAACTTCATTTATAGATGGTCGATATTGATTGTCGCTAATATCTAATATTTTACTAGTGTGATTTAGCTTCGTGTATAATCTCTCTTTGTCGTCAGCTTACGTATGTGGAGAAAGGGAGGGATACATATCAGAGAAACCGTTTAATATGGGTGAAAGCCTCAATGAAGTTGATGGATTAAACATCGAGACCGAGATTAAAATGATGGAAGAACAGTTGAGTGAACTTAAGGCTAATAAAGCCACTGAAAATGAAGTTAAGTTGGCTATGAAAGACATGGGCATGCAAAGGTTATTATTAAATTGGATATCATTGATGATCTTCGTGTACGTAATAAATCAATATCATTTAATTTATTCACGAATGAATTTTACAGGGCAAAAAAGTATGGCTGGCCAAATACATATGTTTTTACAAAAGCTATGACTGAAATGTGGTTAGGACATTGGAAAGGAGATATTCCTTTGGTTATCATGCGCCCAACTATAGTAACTTGCACCTTAAAAGACCCTTTTCCTGGTTGGATGCAAGGCTTCGGGTATTTAGATTCTCAAGAATTAATTAAGAAAAACAATTTTCATTATTCCATAATTGACAAATTCCAAATATAGATGGTCTCTTGGTTTTCTTATAGATCAATCAATGGATTCATTATAGCTTATGGCAAAGGAATAATGAAATACCTCTCATTTGATCCACAAGCAAATATGGATATGGTACTCATATGTTTAACTGTCTATTATATATCCAATTTCATTTAAGGACAATAATAAAGTCAAATGTTAAAACGAAATGAAAAGAAATGTGGTTTTGATTTTCAGATACCAGGGGATATGGTTGTAAATGCAATTATTTGTGCAATTATAGTGAATATGAAACAATTAAATCTTGGTGATACAATAATCTATCACATCAGCTCTTCTTTGAGAAACCGAATCAACTATGGTCGTTTTGTAAGTCTTAACTTCAAATATTTCACCATGAATCCTTGGTTTGACAAAAATGGTAAGATGATTAAGGTTGCTCATGAACTTCAATCATTTCACACATTTGCGGCCTTTCATACATACATGAAATTCTATTACTTGATGCCATTGAAGGTGAACAACCATTCTTTCATTTCACCTATTATCTAGTTAAGTTTTAAATAATTTTGTGTCCAATAATAAAAGTAAAATAAAGTATATTTTGTTAATTGAACAGGTTTTGCAGTTGGTGAACAAAGTAACACGCCTATCAATAATAGAAACCACATTCGCCAACCTTAATAAAGGTGTCAATTTTGTGATACGGCTAGCTCATGTATACCAACCTTACACGTATTTCAAGTCAATGTAAGTCAAAATTATGACCATAATTTTTTTCTGTTTATATATTTTGATTTGACAAATTTATACAATATTTATTATTATTAACTTATACAGTTTTGAAGACAACAACACCGAAAAGTTACGAGAGGAGGTGAGAAGAATCTACGAGATAGATGAAAGTATGTTTGATTTTCATCCGGGGTCGATTGATTGGGAGGATTATTTGATGAATACACAGTTTCCGGCCACAGTGAAAAAGTTATTCTAAAAATATTGATGTTCTTCTTCTCTTCCTACCTTAAATAAATCTGTATTGGTTAATGTTGAATTAATAATTATTATTTTCATGTAATGTTCTTTGAATGCATCAAAACCTATTTCTTCTATACTTCTATCTATTGTATCCTTTCAATACGTTCATACTACCAAAGTTGTGCTTGTAATAAATGTTTTATCGTCTAATAAGAAGTTTAATTTAATGTGTTCATAATAAATGGTTTATTCTCTTATTGGATTGAAGGCCAATTGTTTTATTCTCGTTTTGGATTGAATAAAGGACGCGCAGAAGCATTAAGTTTTGTTTATCTGAACAATATGAATTCCTTTCCAACGAATTTAATTACTGTTAAAGGGAAATGGAATGGCTAATGTTGACAATCCCCATCGGCATATAGAACCAATACCTATGGTTTCAAGAACTTTTTTCACTAGTTCAACAAGTTCCTTCCCATGTTTTTTTAGCCCTATATTCAATAATCATCCTATTATCTCTCTCGATCATGAACAAATTATCTAGTTGTAATGGCTCGGAATTGATAAATTAATTTAGTCTTTATTTTTTGATTTGATTTAATATTTTGTATGATCTAAATTCTCGTGTTTAATTTTTTTTAATTAATGATATAATTATATATTTTATATATATTTTATAAAATTTACAAATAATATATTTATTTTAATTTTTAGGGGCCACAAAATTTGAATTTACATAAAGCACTCAATAACTATAATTAACTACTAAATATAATAAAAAAGATGTCTTATTCCATTTTCTCCGCCATCACTGTGACTCAATTATAGATTTATAATTATCTTATCTTGGGTGATAGAAAAGAATAACTCCTCAAGGTTATCAGTTAAATAATCACACTTGAATTATTTAAAAATAAAAACAATTCAAGAACCATTTCCTACTCTCACTACTCGATATTTAATGTCTCTGGAATTATCACCAAATTATTCACACGCTTTGTCGTGTCCATACTGAATAATACAATTTATCTAATTTTTTAAATATATAATAGTATTATTAATTATATATATATTTTTTATCTCACCGTATTATAATATATTAATTATTTATATTTTATTTTATATTATATATAAATATTAATTATATAATTAATTAATTAATAAATTTTGTAACTATAAGTCTTGCTATTCGTTAGTTAGGTCGTCAGTCTTTTTGATATATTTTATGAAAATATTTATATATATATATTATATATATGAAATATTTTGTTATATATTTAATTCGAAAATATAAATTTATAATTATTAATTATAAAAAAAATATTTAAAATAAAATATTTAAAATTTTAGTGGTTACAAAATTTAATTTTTTATAGTTCACATACTTTTTTTCCTCTCTATCTAAACGACATTTGGAATACATTAAACTTAATTTATTCATTTGGTTTTGTTAATTGCTAGCCATTGAGAGCTTGAGCACCAATAAAATTTCATCATTCCAAAAAACAAAACTATGCTATTTCTTGTGATATTTGGTAGGGTAGTGCCGGTTAGCTTTATTTACTATCTGTAAAAATTATTTTTGCTGTAGTTACTCTGCACCTCTACGGTTGTTGAAAGAGTGGGACCTGATTTGGTGAACACTGTGTATTAATATTTATATAAATGGTATATATAATATAAAATTGGACCTGATTGGGTGAAAGTAATTTATATATATGTTTTAAATATTTCTAACTTAATTAAGTATTATTTCATTCTACCCTTTATAAATTATATCTCTTAATTCATTAAAAAGTTATTTTTATTTTATTTATTTTAAAATTTATTTCATCATTATATATTACTATATTTTTTTTAAATACCAAACAAGACTATTTAAATAATACAACAATTATTCTAATAACCAAAAAAAAGTAAAACATCTTCATCCTAACTAGTACAGAACAAGTGCCAAAAAAACATTTATAAATAAGTTAGATAACATAGTGCAATACTTTCAATCATATTTAATACTCCTCCCACCTAATTAAGTAATTATTAAACTTTCATTTGTTATTTGTTATAATAGAATCCTTGAAAATAACGTAAATAATAAATATATTATTATTTTAAGTGGTTTATCAAAATAAAACTTAGTTACGTCCACCAAAAAGAAAATGTTATTGGGAAGATTGTTACAGAGATAATATCATAATAAATTAGGATTATAACACGAGTTTATATAACACTAGGTCCCTTGAAACCCTAATACAAAAACCTTAAAAAATAGATAATTGAGTCGGCCCATTAATAAATCACAACTATTCAAGTCTATTCAACAAATATACACCTTGACTTGAATTCTCTCAGATGTCCCAAGTGCCTTTGTCAATGCTCAGATGGCCCATATACATTCGTCGATATCTGATGACCCATGTGCATTAGTCAATATCATATGGCCCAGATGCTTCCGTCGATGTTGGATGTCCTAATTGAATTAGTCAATGTCAGATGGCCCAGAAGCATTAATCAATGTCGAATGGTCGATGCCAGATAGCCCAAATGCATTAGTCAATGTCATATGGCTTAAATGCATTAGTCAATACCAAATTACCCATATGTATTAACCAATGTCAAAATGGCTCAATTTTTTTTCTCTCTTCTAGAGTTGCAACTAGGGCAAATTAATAGTTTCTGACGTTAAGCAAACCCAAACAAAGTTGGAACTTGCTATGAGACTAACTCCGAAATATGATTCTTGTGAAGTGATTATATATCATCTCTCATTGTTCAAACCATTGTGTAGCTTTAAAAATATATACAACTTCTTTGTAGGTGGATAGTTTAGATGTATCCACCTCCAACTCAACAACTCGTAGTTCATAACCATGTTAGTTTCTTTAATCTAAATCTTTAATCCTTAAGTCTATAATCTATATACTTTATGTCGATAAATTGAGATAAACTGTAATTGCGGAAACATACCTGGATCTTGAATGAAGAACGATCCATTAAGTCGTTCTTCGTTATTCTCTTCTTCTTAATCTTCTCTAGATCTTGGATCTTCTTGTTCTGGATCTAGACCTGATTGTAATGTAGATCTTCTTATTCTAAATCTGGATCTGGATCGGAATGTCTGATGTGGGTGGGGTTTAAGTCTTCCAACCCTATATCGATAGCCCTTTAGTGTTCTTGAGAGATGAACCTAAAATCTTATTTTCGATGAGAGAAACAAATAGGTAGGCTATCTATATGAGTTGGGGACCTAGCCCTAATATACCCATTTATTATTCGGCCCATTTACGAAATAATAAATGGTATTTCTGCTTCTACACAAATAATCCTTATATTTATTATAGATGTCTAAATAAGCCCCATAATCTTTATACTTTAATAGATCACTTTAATTGGGCTTTAATCTTTATTATGATAACAACTAATATACAATTATAAATAATATATGTACCCAAATATTGGAAATAATTCCAACAATCTCCCACTTGGGTCATATAATATTTCCATCAATTGTATATTATAACCTTAAGAGCTCAAAATATTGTTATCATTTCCAAATACATCTATATCAATATCATCCATCAATTATATCAACATAGAATTAAAACGATTTTTGTTACATTAATTCGTAACTAAACCCTCAATAGTCACATATGTCAATACAATCAAATGACATAGATTAAACAAGGGTGTGTAGTGTGGATTAACATGTAGTGTGATCTTTCACATGTCTAATACCAACTGGTCCTCCTTTAATCCCTATAGAGATCAATCTGAATAATTTTATAATCTTTATATCTTTAAAACTAAATCTTTAATTTCTTTATAAACTGATTCTTTAATGTGCACATAAATTCTAAATGATATCTATACAAGCATCACAATACAAACTCCCACTAAAACTGTATATCATCTAAATATGCAATATGCAATATCCATATGAACAATATGTTCATGAAAGACCTCGGATAGCAAATATTTAGAGAACTGATCCGTAATTTTAGAGTTTGTCCAAATATGCTAATTAGATAAGTAAACATTCTAAATTCTTTATTTTCCAAATAGTTCGACTTAGTCGAACTCATATTACTCTTAAAGTAAAAGAACTGTAAATTATTGTCACGTAATATCTTTAGTGGTCTTTTTATATCATTCATAATTTGCAACCCCGTGACAAAATTTTGCAGTCATATTCTTTAATTGGATGCCACAAAACACCTAATAAATTCTGCCATCATGTTGAAATAATTTGAGTGTCTGCTTAACACTCTTACAAATAATTTATTCTTTAAACTAATAATTAAACTAAAATTATGTGACATGAATTTCCGACTGTTTTGGTATCCAACAAAATTCGAATCAAAATACCAAATGATCTATATCCGATTCGATTCACTATATTTACTTGTTTGGTTGCTTTCTTAATGATCCAAACTAGGATCCTTTAAGTATTTGTCCAACATCATAAATATACTTAATTTCTTGATTCATATAATCTTGAGCATACATTAGATTCTTGTTTAAGGAGTATTATGTATATATTTGTTTTCAAGGCTAATCTTGAAGTACTTATGAGACTAAATTTGTCTCTAGATCTTTCAAAATATCTAATAATTAACATCTAGAAATTCTTTAGTCTACTTTATTTTCTTTAGACCTATAAGGCCTGACCTTATCTGGACAACCCCAAAAGAATTCACTAGTTGTTTTAGTTGAATCTTTATTCCATATATAAGTTGTAATTCTTAACTCTTCCTTCCAAATGAATCAATTACATGAAGATATTTCATAAATGTTTGTTTCCAAATAAAAAAGTATCTAAAGTAGTTCTTTATTTCTTCATCTTTAATATGAATTGTCAATGCCCATGCCGATGTTTCTTTCACCATCAAATGACTTTTGACAATTAACTCAACCGTACATCAACACATTTACTTTAGTAATACTGAAGTTACCATCAAATGTGTATGAGTACTGAAGTTAAATTACTCTTAGAACAAACAAAACAAACTATAATATGTATTCTTTTATGCACCACTTTCTTTAGTAATTTTCTTTTAGGTGCAATATCTGCAATTCTTACAATTTCATTTCTTTATTATGTATTAAGGTATTTGCTAAGTGAACACTATATATGTTATTTTTGTTTCAATCTTTTATTTTTCTTACACAGAATTGATGTGAGTTCATATAGAGACTATGTCTCCCTTTAGACAACTAAAATTCACATCAATTAACTTAAGTGTAAATAAGAAAATCTAAATTAGATGCATTAGAATACACTATTGTAACTCTAACTTTAATGCATTACTTTTGAAACAAAATAAAACATATATTATTTATGAAATCTTTATTCTAATAATACCCTTAGCAATTTTAACCCTTTTAGATATAATTCTTAAAAATACAACAAATTCTAAATATGTCTTAAAAATTATATCATATAAAATGAACTTAAGATGTTGACAAGAAAATAATCCGTATAAGCAGAAGTGTTAACTTGATTAGATAACAAAACAAATGAACAATCATACTCACAAAATTTTAATAATCACATAAATTCAAAATAATGGTAAATCTCATCATAAGATACCAAACGCAACATTAATATTTAGTCTTTGAACATTAAATATTAACTTGCAAACGGTACTCTTTTGTAGTAATCAAATATTAACAATAAGTCCTGTCAAACAATTGGTTATCTTTGGATATTCCAATTATTCACATGGCCCACCGAATAATTGTTACATATTTATTACCACATGTGCATAATGTTATTCTGACCAATTATTTATCTTCCTTTGGGCCGATTAAATAACCGCATGAAATACATACACACTACCTTCTTAATTTATAAAACATATTAACCTTCACAAGAGAGCCTACTTTGGTAGGATGTTGCTTCAATTAATTGATTTAATAAATTAATAACTTATGTACATATTTTAAGTGTATAACTCGACCAATGATTAAACTTCCTTTTGTCCGATTAATAATTGCATAGTTACAAACATAGCCGTCTTAATCTTTTAAAACAAATATGTTCTATAAATTAATAATTTGTACATTATTTAATTTTGCAATCCGACCAATTATTACCTTCCTTTGGGCCGATTAACAACCGCATAATTACAAATTCAAGTGGGCCTAAAATTGTACCAAATTTTGAATGTGTTATTAATACCGAAAATCCGAATGTTATTTTATGTATCAAAATTGCATATGTGTTACACAAAACAAATAATTGTGATTTACTAATCACTCAATTATTTTTAATATCAATCAACACAATATATATATAAAGACCGAAATATGTATATATAAATGTGTAATATAACATGATTGATTATTCATCCAAATATAATAATAATAATAAATAATTAAATAATCAATTACACAAGTTACTTAAAATTCTAATTTTATCAATTATTAGGTTAATTAATTTCCTTAATTCTTGATAACTAACTTAATTCTTGATAAATAACTTATTGATATTTATTTATTCTTTAATTGTAAATTATTATTATTAATAAAATAATAATCTCTTTATTCTTTACTCTTTTTTTTCTTAATTTCTGAATACATTTAATTAAGTCATAAATAAATAAATGTATGTATTCATCCGTTTTTATATTAATTCAATAAATAAATTATTCTAAAATTCAAAATTCCTGTAATTAATTCGGTTAAGATTCTTTATAATTATTATTAAATTCATACACAATATATATATATATATAACCTAAATATATATAATATATTAATTAATATGTCCTTAATTAATTCTTTAATTATTAATTTGACCAATTCTTTTTAAACAAAATTAACATAGATTTCTCTCAATATATAATTAATTAATTCCTTAATTAATAATAATTAATCATAATTAATTATTATTCTAAAATCTGAATTCTTTAATTAATTATAATTAATAATTCCATATATATATATATATTATATATAATATATATTTATTTAATTAATTATTTAAATAATAATTAATATAATAAATTCTATAATTAATAACAAATATATAACTTCAAATAAATATATATATAATAGAAATAATTTCTCCTTAATTATCTCACTTTTTATTTTATATATATTATTTAGAATTATTCATTAGTAAACCAAAAAAACCTATTCAACTTCCTTATTATCTTTATCATTATATGCTAGGTATTCAACTTTTTTATCCTTACTATTATCATTAAACCCTTAATATCTAAAATTATTTAAAATTATGTTTTTTCTTTATTTTAATCTAATCAAAAAATTTAGATCAATATATACATCAAATATTGTTATTATTCATTAATTCATTCTATCATTATCCGTTCTAGCTAAATTAAATGAAGAATATATATATATATAAAATGTCTGCTCATATTCTAAAAAAAATTCTTATATCTCAATAAATAGATTGGACATAGAGAGGCTCTGATACAACTTGTTAGTTTCTTTAATTTAAATCTTTAATCCTTAAGTCTATAATCTATATATACTCTATGTTGATAAATTGAGATAAACTGTACATGCGGAAACATACTTGGATCTTGAATGAAGAACGGTCCATTAAGTCGTTCTTCGTTATTCTCTTCTTCTTAATCTTCTCTAGATCTTGGATCTTCTTGTTCTGGATCTATACTTGATTGTAATGTAGATCTTCTTATTCTATATCTAGACCTGGATCGAAATGTCTAATGTGGGTGGGGTTTAAGTCTTCCAACCCTATATTGATAGCCTTTAGTGTTCTTTAGAGATGAACCTAAAATCTTATAAATATGTACGCTATCTATATGGGTTTGGGACCTAGTCCTAATATACTCATTTATTTTTTGGCCTATCAACGCAATAATAAATGGTATTAATGCTTCTACACAAATAATCCCCATATTTATTATAAATGTCTGAATAAGCCCCATAATCTTTATACTTTAATAGATCTATTTAATTGGGCTTTAATCTTTATTATGATAACAACTAATATACAATTATAAATAATATATGTAGCCAAATATTGGAAATAATTCCAACAAACCAACCATATTCTCATAATCGTATCTCCAAGGTGGTCTAACTCCAATCATCCTTAACCGACCGCCAGTTACACTCTGATTAATAGTTTTAGATGGTTGATAATCTAATTGTTCAGGCTTTGACATCTGACCCTCAACGTAGAGTTCTTTCTCCTTTTGTAAGTAATTTCTAACTCCACGTATTTATCAACACTACTACTTTCTCTTAGAGACTCCTCAATAGAGTCAAGTATATAAAGTTCTTATTAAAGATGATATTTTTACTCAGAATTACTTTTCTCTCAGATGGAGACCATACTTTATATCCTTTGACACCAACTCTATAGCCTATAAATACTATTTTATTTGCTCTTGACTCTAGTTTACCCTTACTGATATGATTCAAACCCGAGTAATTAACAGATTTTCCAGACCATACATCGTAAAGAGTTTTGTAATTAATCCTTGTGTGAGGCCCACAATTTATTAAATAACATGTTATAGTTCCCACCGCTGCCCAAAATCTCTTATTAAGTATTGCATTAGAGAGCATGCACATTACTCTCTTTAGTAATGACTGATTCAATCTTTCAACTATATCATCATGTTGTGGTGTAAGCCTTACCGTGTGATGTCGAGCAATTCATATCCTTGCATAACTGATCAAAATCAGATGAACAAAACTTCAAACCATTGTAAGTTTGCAGCCTCTTGATCTTTTTCCCAATTTTATTTTCACCAATATTTTCCACTCCTTGAAGTATTTGAAAGTTTCCCCTTTATTTTTCATGAATAACAACCAAATCATCCTTGAAAAATCATCAATGATTATCAAGAAATATCTCTAACCTCCAAGAGATTCAATGCTAAACGAACCACAATAATTCGAATTGTTATAATCAAGTGTATCTTTTGTAAAGTGAATAGCATACTCAGAGATATTAAATTCTTATTAATAAGTGGAACATGGATGACCTCATTTAGTGCACATAATCTACCATCGTGTGTTTGATCTTGATTGAGTCAATCTTAACTGCCTTATAAACATGAATATTTGCCATAGAAACACTACCATCATCTACCTGTTTGTTAAGATTTGAACCACTCTCATATTGAACAAATATGATATAAAGCTTCAGAATCAAAAACTCATGCATAACTTGATGGGTGTGTTCATCTACCACTAGAGAAATATCATCATTAGATAATGAATTATCTTCTACAGTAGTTATAGAACTAGAACCAGATTTTTGCGGATTTTTCTTCAAAGAATATTCGTTCTCCAGTGTCCTTTCTCTTTATAGTAAGTACAGACATCATTCATCTTAGGACCTTTTGAAGTAAACGACTTATCCCTTTTCTTCTATTTCCCTCTCCCGTTACCTTCGCTGGTAAGAAACCCCGAAGCTTGATTGTCTATAACTGTATCAGCTGCTATATGGCCCAAATCCCTTGATTGAAGGACATACCTAACGTCTTTTAGATTTACTATATTCATCCAACAATGAAAGAATGAATAAAGTTTTCATATGATGGAGGAAAATATACTAACAAAATTAAGGCATCATCCTCATTATCAACCTTAACATTGATATTTCTTAATTCTAACATAATAGAATTTAATTGATCTGGGTGTTCTTTAATTTGCATACCTTCTTACATTCGTAGGGTGAACAAATGTTGCTTTAGAAACAACATCGTTGTGAGCAACTTCTTCATATAGAGGCTCTCCAACTTTAATCATAACTCAATGACCTTCTCCTCCTATAAGACATCGATGATGACATCATATTCTAGGTACAACATTATTGTTGAATGTGTCTTCTCCTTCAGAATGGTCATCTCATTGATTATATATGTTTTTTCCGATACTTTCATCTCTCCTCATAGGCCTTATTACTATCTTCCATGTATTACAATATACTTTAATTCTTAATTACCACTCTATTACTTAATGAATAAACCCCATGTTTATTATAGGTCCAAGCTTTAATGATACTAGCATGTATTTCGTGCATTTGCACGAGTAATAATATAAAAAACCGTGAAGAAATATTACGGTAAAAATGAGATAGCATTTTTAATTTTATTTTTAACCGTTTTATGTTTATGGGCGGCTCAACCCACAATCCGACTCAAGTATCAATTTATTCTCAAATATATATCAATCATATAAAAAACTGTGAAAAAAATATTACGGTAAAAATGTGATAGCATTTTTTTTTTTATTTTTAGTCGTTTTAAATTTATGGGTGGGACAAACCACAATCCGACTCAAGTATCCATTTACTCTCACATATATATCCAAATTAACCACAACTCTCGACCCTGCAATATGGACACTTTAAAAATGAATCATCATTATATATATATATTAGTTAGTTAAAAAGTTGAACTTATATTGTTAAAATGTCCCGCGTTTATCAAATTTGGTGTTCAACTTAAAATATAAAGTGTTATTAGCCTAGTTTATTAAAGGGTTGTACTTGTTTTGTTAGGTTGAAAGTTCGAACCATATTTATAGCTTTTTTAATTTTATTTTTAACCGTTTTAAGTTTAAGGGCGGGTCAACCCACAATCCGACTCAAGTATCAATTTACTCTCACATATATATTCAAATTAACCACAACTCTCGACCCGACAATCCAGACACTTTAAAAATTAAGTATCATTATATATATATATATTAGTTAGTTAAAAAGTTGAACTTATATTGTTAAAATGTCCCGCGTTCATCAAATTTGGTGTTGAATTTAAAATATAAAGTGTTATTAGCCTAGTTGGTTAAATGGTTGTACTTGTTTTGTTAGGTTGCAAGTTCGAATCATATTTATAGCCTTTTAATTTTATTTTTAACCATTTTAAGTTTATGGACGGGTCAATCCACAATCCGACCCAAGTATCCATTTACTCTCACATATATATCCAAATTAGCCACAGCTCTCGACCCGGCAATCCAGACATTTTAAAAATTAAGCATCATTATATATATATATATTAGTTAGTTAAAAAATTGAACTTATATTATTAAAATATCCTGCGTTCATTAAATTTGGTGTTGAATTTAATAAATAAAGTGTTATTAGTCTAGTTGGTTAAAGGGTTGTACTTGTTTTGTTATGTTGTAAGTTAGAACCATACTTATAACTTTTTTAGTTTTATTTGTAACCGTTTTAAGTTTATGGGCGGGTCAACCCAAATCTGACCCAAGTATCCATTTACTCTCACATTTATATCCAAATTAATCATAGCTCTCGACCCGACAATCTGAACACTTTAAAATTAAGCATCATTATATATATATATATATATATTTCTCAAGACAAAAAAAATTGTATACAAAACCAAATGAGAAAATATCAACTAAATAAAAGATTTACAAAAACAATAAACGTACGTACAACTAAAAATTATAATACGGAACTTGCGTACTACATTTTCCATAAAATTCTTTGGTGACATGCCTTTAGTCAAAGGATCAACAATCATTAATTCAGTGCTAACGTGCTCAATGACCACTTTCTTCTCTTTAACACGTTCTCTTATGGCTAAGTACTTAATGTCAATATGTTTATTTTGCCTACCACTTTTATTTTTCTTATCTATAAATACAACAATTGAATTATCACAGTACAATCTCAATGGCCTAGATAATTAATCCACAATTCTAAGTCTTGATATGAAATTCTTCAACTATACACCATGATTATTAGTTTCAAAACATGATACTAATTATGCTTCCATAGTAGAAGTGGCAATCAAAGTCTACTTTGCACTTCTCCAAGATATAGCTCCACTGGTAAGCATGAAAATATAACCAGATATTGATTTTCTAAAATCAACACAACCTGCAAAGTCTGAATCGGACTAGCCAATCACCTTTAAATTATTCGTTTGTCTGTATATGAGCATATAGTCTTTTGTCCCTTGAAAGTATCTCAATACTTTCTTTGCAACTTTCCGGTGGTCAAGACCTGGATTACTCTAATATCTTCCTTACATCCTAACAGAAAATACATTGTTTGGTCTAGTGCAGACCTGAGCATACATAAGATGCCTCACCCATTTCCTTCATATCAAAGTTTCTTGAGAGAAATTGTTTCACCTCATATAACAAACCTTTATCATTAGTAGCAAGTAATATGTCATCCACATATAGCACTAGAAAACAAATATGGCTCCCACTAACCTTCTGATATATTCATTCATCCATAAGGTTCTCTTCAAAACCGAATGAAGTGATAACTTTATGGAATTTTAAATACCACTGACGGGAAGCCTGTTTCAGTCCATATATGGATTTATTAAGCTTGCAAATCAAATTCTCTTTACCACTAGATAAGAAACCTTCTGGTTGTTTCATAAAAACAACCTCATCTAGATCACCATTTAGGAAAGCCGTTTTCACATCCATTTGATGTAGCTCGAGGTCAAAATGAGCTACTAATGCCATAACTATTCGAAAAGAATCCTTTTTAGATACATGAGAAAAGGTCTTGGTATAATCAATTCCTTCTTTTTGAGTGAATCCTTTGACAACAACTCTTGCTTTATATCTCTCAATGTTTCTATTTGAGTCTTTCTTTGTTTTGAAGACCCATTTACAATCAATAGTTCGAAAACCATCAGGCAACTCGACGAGATTCCAGACTCTATTACATGACATAGAATCCATCTCATCTTTCATGGAATTATACCATAAGTCTGATTCCTTAGAACTCATGGCCTGTGAAATCGTCTCATCATCATTTTCGACTCCAATATTGTAGTCATTTTCTTGTAAATATACAATATAGTCACTAGGAATTGCTGACATTTTTATCCAAGTACCATTTGATCAATTTTCTCCTAAGTATCAAGATCTTGTTGTTCAATAGGTTGTTCAACAGGTTTAGGTATCTATTGAATTTCATGATCTACAAGATTAGGTTCAATATTTTGTGGAATATCTTGGACTAGTTGTTCAACATTTGCTTGAACTTGAGGCAAATTATTAACAACAATCACTCCATAATTCGAAGTGGTACACGAAACATATGAATAATCTTTCTTAGGACCAATATCCAGAGATTGATCACTCCCACTAATCAAGTCATTCTCAAGAAATTTTTGTTCCTTGATTCCATAAACCTAATGTTATTAGACGGACAATAAAATTTGTGTCCCTTAGACCTATCGGCATATCCAACGAAATACTCACTAATAGTCCTTGAGTCCAACTTCTTTTCTTGAGGATTGTAAACTCTTACTTCAGACGGACATCCCCAGACGCGTACATGTCATAAACGCAGTTTCCAACCTTTGAATAACTCAAAGGGCGTCTTTTGGACGGCCTTTGTTGAAACTCGATTTAATATGTACATTGTTGTCTTAAGAGATTTAGTCCATAAAGACTTAGGAAGTTTGGAGCTAAAAAGCATACTACGCACCATGTCCAATAATGTTCAATTTCTTCTTTTGGCTATACCATTTTGGTTCAGAGAACCATGCATAGTATATTGGGCAATAATCCCATTTTCTTGAAGAAATCTCGCAAATAGACCAGATGCTTGTCCATTCTTAGTGTATCTACTATAGTATTCTTCATCTCTATCTGATCTCATGATTTTAATTTGTTTTCCACATTGTTTCTCTACCTCATCTTTAAAGATTTTAAAAGCATCAAGTGCTTCATTCTTATTATTAAGTAAGTAGAGATACATATATCTTGAGTAATCGTTTATAAATGTGATAAAGTACTTATCTTTGTATGCATCCATATCTGGACTACAAATACCTGTATGAATGATTTTCACTATATCAGAACTTCTCTTGGCACCTTTCTTAGACTTGTTTGTCTATTTTCCCTTAATACATTCAATACAAGTCTCAAAATCAATAAAATCTAGAGTACCGAGTACCCCATCATTCACTAATCTTTTAACTCTATCAATGGAGATATGTCTCAATCTCTGATGCCACAACATAGAGGATTCTTCATTCACAACACATCTTTTAACACCAATAGTATTATGAACGTGCATGGTATCTAAATTGTGATCATTTTTCAAATTAAAACGAAAAAGACCATCCAACAAAATACCATTTCCAATAATATCAAATTTATAAGTTAAACTTAAACACAAATCTGAAAAGTTAAAGGAATACCCACATAACACTAGTCTAGATACTGAAACTAAATTCCTAGCAAAGTTTGGAATATAAAAGGAGATTTGTAATCTGATTCTTGAACCCAAATAGATTAGCTCTTTCATTATAACGTATCTTCCAAGCTCCTTCATTATCCTCATGTTTTCATGTATTATTTTCAATAGGAATTTTCCTAGCTGTAGTTGGAGCAGATTCCTTTCTTGTGTTGGTATCATGTTATTCTTTGATAACTTTTTCTGCAATTCTTTCAATTTCTTTGACCGTTGCTTCCTTAATTTCTTTCAGCACAAAATCCCTAACTTCTTTAAATTTATTACTTTTGTTCTTCCCCGTCCCCATAATGGCAGAAACAAAGTAATTGAAGAAACCCTAAGAGATGATCATAGATAAACCGCAATCGAGGGGAAAATTCCAGTGGTGTTTACAAATGCACAAGAAACCCTAGACTAGAGAAACTTATTTGAAAGACACAAGACAATACCTTGTCTCCCATACCGATCGTGTCGTGTCGCTTGTGTCGATTGCGCTTCTTTTGATTAATGGTGATTTCGGAGACAAGTTGATGACTTATGACAACGTCGTGTTTATCGTGTCGTTGTGCTAATCGTGCTTTTACACTTGATTTCTTTCTTGATATCATTATGGGGAAGAATTTTGTCCTTTCCCTTGTCCTTGGCATGATATTGTTTCTTCTTTCCTTGTGTTAATATAATCACTTTTCACCATCTTCCACAGCCAATCTACCCTCTTCCTAAACACACATGATCATTAATTCATTGATTGATCATTTATCCTTTATGTGTGTTGTAGAAAATCTTAAAAGGATTGTATTGTGAAGGAAGAGTGCACAAAATGAATTGAACAAGGAAAGAATCCGACATTTCAACTTCCAACGATTTTAGTAATAAGAAAAATATAAGTCTGCAATAAATATAGTAATAAGAAAAATGACGGACGATATAAATATTTTCGCAAAATAAATTAAACTTAAATGTTTGTAAAAGATTTAACAATAAGTTATATTTCCATTAACTATTATCAAATAATATACACATAGGGTTGTTATAATTACAAATATAAATATAAAATAACTCTAATGATTTTGTTAATTAAATGTGTACAATATATTGCAGTAACAAAAATAAATAATTTATTCGCAACTAGATCTGTAGTACAATGATAGAATATCATTGCAAAATATATTACACTAGTATTTTACATTTTAAAAAATATCTTTTTAAGTATTTGAAATCCTTTCGCAATAGGATTTGCATTAATTTATATAAATTTCTACTTATTAGTTATTTTCATACTCATCAGTGCACACATAAATACTATTTCTATTGAAAATAATCAATTATAATTAGTTCGCAATATAATTTAGAGTAAGTTATTAAATTTAATAACCCATCAGTGCAAACGTAGTTGCTAGTCCTATTAAATATAATTTTTCATAAATTGTTCGCAATAGGATTTGCATTAATATATATAAATTTATATTTAGGATATAATTTCAAATGTTTTCATACCCATTAGTGCAAAGATAATTGATATTCTTATTAAAAATAATCGTTTATAAATTATTTGCAATTATATTTCCAATAAGCTAAATAAATTTATACTTAGGATATATTTTCAAACGTTTTCATACTCATCAGTGCAAACTTAATTGCTATACCTATTAAATAAAATCATTCATGATCCTTCCACAACAACATTTACAATAAGGTATATAAATTTATATTTTTGAACTCTCAAGTACAAATCCCCTATATTAGTATGCACTAATTTTTGCACTAACCCATTTAAAAAATTATACTTCATTAGTGTTTGCACTAATAATTTGAATGTGTATTGCGAGAATTAATAAAATCGAATGACATAAATTGTTATTATTTTTGAACTATTGGGTAGAATTCCACTATATTAGTGTGAATTAATATTTGGACTAACTCTTTTAGAAAATTATATTGCATTAGCATTTGTACAAACAATTTGGATGTGTATTGCGAGAAATAGTGCAGATCGAATGACATAAATTATAATTATTTTTGGACTCTCGGGTAGAAATCCTCTATATTAGTGTGCACTAGTATTTGCACTAACCCATTTAGAAAATTATATTGCATTAGCGTTTGTACTAACAATTTGGATGTGTATTGTGAGAAATAATGCAGATCGAATTACATAGATTATAATTATTTTTGAACTCTCGGGTAGAAATCCCCTATATTCGTGTGCACTAGTATTTGCACTAACCCATTTAAAAAATTATACTATATTAATGTTTGCACTAACAATTTGGATGTGTATTGCAAGAAATAATGCAGATCGAATGACATAAATTGTAAGTATGTTTTAACTCTCGGATAGAAATCCCCTATATTAGTGTGCACTAATATTTGCACTAACCCATTTAGAAAATTATATTGCATTAGCCTTTGCACTAATAATTTGAATGTGTATTGTGAGAACTAGTGCATATTGAATGTCATAAATTGAAATTATTTTTGAACTCTCGGGTAAAAATCTCATGTATTAGTGTGCACTAATATTTACACTAACTCATTTAAAAAATTATACTACATTAGCATTTGCACTAACAAATAGGATATGTATTGCAAAAATTAGTGCAAATCCTATTAATTATTTTTCACCGACCACATCTACTACTTATTTACCAACTTTATTTAATTTTTCTTCTTCATTTTCCTTTATTCTATCTCTATCTTTTTTCTACATTTTTCATACATTCTTTATCATTTTACATCATTCGTCTATCATTTCTTTTCCAAAACTCCATCTTTCATCACCACCTTAGAAAGGATCTTATAACATTAATACCAAAATCAAGAACATCAATATATTGGTTTTGCATTTCAATATATTGGTTTTGCATTTCAAGGTAATTATGTCTACAAAATCCAATATCACTTACTTTATATATTCATTGACTAATTATGTTTATATACATATATAAAAATATATTGATTTAGTGAATGGAGATTTATAATTCATAATAATAGATAACCATTGTTTTCTTGCTTTTAATAGGTATTTTTTAATAGGAGTGCATCTAAATTATATACATAATTATAAATGAGGTCTGACCATGACCATGACCATGACCATGATTAGATGTATACGAGAAACCCTGGAGGCATGGAAGAATTTTTAAAATGAGTGCAAGAGTTCATTTCATTTGCCACAACTCAACTCGGTTATATGGATGGTGAAAAAATAAGGTGCCCTTGCTTAAAATGTAGTATTCAAAAGTACATTAAGTCGGATTTGTGCCTTAATCATTTGATTAAGCATGGATTCATGGCAAACTATCATAATATTATTTGAATAACCCAATATACTCAAATATCATTTCACTCATTCTCATATCTCTCTATCATATCACTTAATTAGTTAATAAAAATAATAAAATATTTTTTAAATAATTATTTTTTACGTTATCTATCTAAATTTTTTAGCAAAAAAAAACATAGCATTCTCAAAATTATTAGTGATCATTATTTTATTTTTCAACATTCAAATAATCCAAATCCAAATAAGCTCTCAATTGAGTTGATTTTTTTAAAAATTAAATATTTTAAAATTAGGTATACTTCAAGGACTGATATATGTAACATAAGGCAGTGTCATCAATAATTAGGTGAAATTCGGTTTGGGTTATTTGAATAACCAAAATCAAAATTGGTTACTCACTCTCCTCTCACCCATCATACTTATTATTCGATTCATTAATCAAAATAATAAAATATTATTTATTTTAAATATATTTTTTTATTTTTTTTCATTATATATTAATATATACCTTTAAATTTTTTACTAAAAAAATTTAAACCTCTTCAAAATTATCACTAATAATTATTTTTTCAAATAACAAATTTATTTAAATAATCTAAATCCAAATAAGGCTTAAGTTTTAATAATGTGTAAGAAATCAATAAAAATTCTAAAATACATATATATATATATATATATATATATATATATATATATATATATATATATGATATGATGATCATCAATCTTCCATATAAATTTGGATCCTTCTCTCCTCCCACCTGCTACCTAGCTAATTATTATTATTATTATTATTATTATAATAGTGTTTTCTTCAATGGCGTCTCTACCAGAAGATAAGCAAAATCCTCATCTTTTTCATAATATGACCATTTTGGTCACTGGCGCTACTGGTTTCTTGGCTAAACGTACGTATCTACATTATATATATACGTCTTTGTTTACTTATGTATAATTAATTATATATTCAATATTATATAGTATTTGTGGAGAAGATGGTAAGAACTCAGTCAGATTTCAAGAAAATGTATCTTCTAATCAGAGCAGATGATGTTTCATCAGCCAATCAACGCCTACTAGATGAGGTAATTAATAATTAATATATTTATGGAATTCATTTAACTAATTAATTAAAAGTAATCATGACTAATGTAATTAACAGGTGATAGAAAAAGAATTATTTGGAATTGTTGGAGAGCAATGGGGAGCAGATGAACTTAAATCTTTCATTGCTGAAAAAATAGTTGCAGTTCCTGGGGACATAAGATCCTTAGATTTCGGGATTAAGGGCGATGACTCAAATATTATGCTTCAAAACATGCTTACGGATATTAACGTTATTGTTCATTCTGCCGCCACTCTCCAATTTGATGGAAGGTAGTACTTTAAATAATTATTAATCATATTCTTAATTAGAAAAAGAAAATATAGTGAATGTGACAAATTGATATATATATATTGACATGCATGTATATATGTAATATGTGAATATTAATGCAGATATGATGATGCAATAAACACAAACCTGAAGGGAACTATGAACGTGTTGAGCTTTGCCCAAAAATGCACAAACCTAAAATTGCTTCTCCATGTTTCCACTGGTCAGATCCCTCTACCCTCCTTTGTTTCAAAACTTTGATAATATAACTTCATTTATAGATGGTCGATATTGATTGTCGCTAATATCTAATATTTTACTAGTGTGATTTAGCTTCGTGTATAATCTCTCTTTGTCGTCAGCTTACGTATGTGGAGAAAGGGAGGGATACATATCAGAGAAACCGTTTAATATGGGTGAAAGCCTCAATGAAGTTGATGGATTAAACATCGAGACCGAGATTAAAATGATGGAAGAACAGTTGAGTGAACTTAAGGCTAATAAAGCCACTGAAAATGAAGTTAAGTTGGCTATGAAAGACATGGGCATGCAAAGGTTATTATTAAATTGGATATCATTGATGATCTTCGTGTACGTAATAAATCAATATCATTTAATTTATTCACGAATGAATTTTACAGGGCAAAAAAGTATGGCTGGCCAAATACATATGTTTTTACAAAAGCTATGACTGAAATGTGGTTAGGACATTGGAAAGGAGATATTCCTTTGGTTATCATGCGCCCAACTATAGTAACTTGCACCTTAAAAGACCCTTTTCCTGGTTGGATGCAAGGCTTCGGGTATTTAGATTCTCAAGAATTAATTAAGAAAAACAATTTTCATTATTCCATAATTGACAAATTCCAAATATAGATGGTCTCTTGGTTTTCTTATAGATCAATCAATGGATTCATTATAGCTTATGGCAAAGGAATAATGAAATACCTCTCATTTGATCCACAAGCAAATATGGATATGGTACTCATATGTTTAACTGTCTATTATATATCCAATTTCATTTAAGGACAATAATAAAGTCAAATGTTAAAACGAAATGAAAAGAAATGTGGTTTTGATTTTCAGATACCAGGGGATATGGTTGTAAATGCAATTATTTGTGCAATTATAGTGAATATGAAACAATTAAATCTTGGTGATACAATAATCTATCACATCAGCTCTTCTTTGAGAAACCGAATCAACTATGGTCGTTTTGTAAGTCTTAACTTCAAATATTTCACCATGAATCCTTGGTTTGACAAAAATGGTAAGATGATTAAGGTTGCTCATGAACTTCAATCATTTCACACATTTGCGGCCTTTCATACATACATGAAATTCTATTACTTGATGCCATTGAAGGTGAACAACCATTCTTTCATTTCACCTATTATCTAGTTAAGTTTTAAATAATTTTGTGTCCAATAATAAAAGTAAAATAAAGTATATTTTGTTAATTGAACAGGTTTTGCAGTTGGTGAACAAAGTAACACGCCTATCAATAATAGAAACCACATTCGCCAACCTTAATAAAGGTGTCAATTTTGTGATACGGCTAGCTCATGTATACCAACCTTACACGTATTTCAAGTCAATGTAAGTCAAAATTATGACCATAATTTTTTTCTGTTTATATATTTTGATTTGACAAATTTATACAATATTTATTATTATTAACTTATACAGTTTTGAAGACAACAACACCGAAAAGTTACGAGAGGAGGTGAGAAGAATCTACGAGATAGATGAAAGTATGTTTGATTTTCATCCGGGGTCGATTGATTGGGAGGATTATTTGATGAATACACAGTTTCCGGCCACAGTGAAAAAGTTATTCTAAAAATATTGATGTTCTTCTTCTCTTCCTACCTTAAATAAATCTGTATTGGTTAATGTTGAATTAATAATTATTATTTTCATGTAATGTTCTTTGAATGCATCAAAACCTATTTCTTCTATACTTCTATCTATTGTATCCTTTCAATACGTTCATACTACCAAAGTTGTGCTTGTAATAAATGTTTTATCGTCTAATAAGAAGTTTAATTTAATGTGTTCATAATAAATGGTTTATTCTCTTATTGGATTGAAGGCCAATTGTTTTATTCTCGTTTTGGATTGAATAAAGGACGCGCAGAAGCATTAAGTTTTGTTTATCTGAACAATATGAATTCCTTTCCAACGAATTTAATTACTGTTAAAGGGAAATGGAATGGCTAATGTTGACAATCCCCATCGGCATATAGAACCAATACCTATGGTTTCAAGAACTTTTTTCACTAGTTCAACAAGTTCCTTCCCATGTTTTTTTAGCCCTATATTCAATAATCATCCTATTATCTCTCTCGATCATGAACAAATTATCTAGTTGTAATGGCTCGGAATTGATAAATTAATTTAGTCTTTATTTTTTGATTTGATTTAATATTTTGTATGATCTAAATTCTCGTGTTTAATTTTTTTTAATTAATGATATAATTATATATTTTATATATATTTTATAAAATTTACAAATAATATATTTATTTTAATTTTTAGGGGCCACAAAATTTGAATTTACATAAAGCACTCAATAACTATAATTAACTACTAAATATAATAAAAAGATGTCTTATTCCATTTTCTCCGCCATCACTGTGACTCAATTATAGATTTATAATTATCTTATCTTGGGTGATAGAAAAGAATAACTCCTCAAGGTTATCAGTTAAATAATCACACTTGAATTATTTAAAAATAAAAACAATTCAAGAACCATTTCCTACTCTCACTACTCGATATTTAATGTCTCTGGAATTATCACCAAATTATTCACACGCTTTGTCGTGTCCATACTGAATAATACAATTTATCTAATTTTTTAAATATATAATAGTATTATTAATTATATATATATTTTTTATCTCACCGTATTATAATATATTAATTATTTATATTTTATTTTATATTATATATAAATATTAATTATATAATTAATTAATTAATAAATTTTGTAACTATAAGTCTTGCTATTCGTTAGTTAGGTCGTCAGTCTTTTTGATATATTTTATGAAAATATTTATATATATATATTATATATATGAAATATTTTGTTATATATTTAATTCGAAAATATAAATTTATAATTATTAATTATAAAAAAATATTTAAAATAAAATATTTAAAATTTTAGTGGTTACAAAATTTAATTTTTTATAGTTCACATACTTTTTTTCCTCTCTATCTAAACGACATTTGGAATACATTAAACTTAATTTATTCATTTGGTTTTGTTAATTGCTAGCCATTGAGAGCTTGAGCACCAATAAAATTTCATCATTCCAAAAAACAAAACTATGCTATTTCTTGTGATATTTGGTAGGGTAGTGCCGGTTAGCTTTATTTACTATCTGTAAAAATTATTTTTGCTGTAGTTACTCTGCACCTCTACGGTTGTTGAAAGAGTGGGACCTGATTTGGTGAACACTGTGTATTAATATTTATATAAATGGTATATATAATATAAAATTGGACCTGATTGGGTGAAAGTAATTTATATATATGTTTTAAATATTTCTAACTTAATTAAGTATTATTTCATTCTACCCTTTATAAATTATATCTCTTAATTCATTAAAAAGTTATTTTTATTTTATTTATTTTAAAATTTATTTCATCATTATATATTACTATATTTTTTTTAAATACCAAACAAGACTATTTAAATAATACAACAATTATTCTAATAACCAAAAAAAAGTAAAACATCTTCATCCTAACTAGTACAGAACAAGTGCCAAAAAAACATTTATAAATAAGTTAGATAACATAGTGCAATACTTTCAATCATATTTAATACTCCTCCCACCTAATTAAGTAATTATTAAACTTTCATTTGTTATTTGTTATAATAGAATCCTTGAAAATAACGTAAATAATAAATATATTATTATTTTAAGTGGTTTATCAAAATAAAACTTAGTTACGTCCACCAAAAAGAAAATGTTATTGGGAAGATTGTTACAGAGATAATATCATAATAAATTAGGATTATAACACGAGTTTATATAACACTAGGTCCCTTGAAACCCTAATACAAAAACCTTAAAAAATAGATAATTGAGTCGGCCCATTAATAAATCACAACTATTCAAGTCTATTCAACAAATATACACCTTGACTTGAATTCTCTCAGATGTCCCAAGTGCCTTTGTCAATGCTCAGATGGCCCATATACATTCGTCGATATCTGATGACCCATGTGCATTAGTCAATATCATATGGCCCAGATGCTTCCGTCGATGTTGGATGTCCTAATTGAATTAGTCAATGTCAGATGGCCCAGAAGCATTAATCAATGTCGAATGGTCGATGCCAGATAGCCCAAATGCATTAGTCAATGTCATATGGCTTAAATGCATTAGTCAATACCAAATTACCCATATGTATTAACCAATGTCAAAATGGCTCAATTTTTTTTCTCTCTTCTAGAGTTGCAACTAGGGCAAATTAATAGTTTCTGACGTTAAGCAAACCCAAACAAAGTTGGAACTTGCTATGAGACTAACTCCGAAATATGATTCTTGTGAAGTGATTATATATCATCTCTCATTGTTCAAACCATTGTGTAGCTTTAAAAATATATACAACTTCTTTGTAGGTGGATAGTTTAGATGTATCCACCTCCAACTCAACAACTCGTAGTTCATAACCATGTTAGTTTCTTTAATCTAAATCTTTAATCCTTAAGTCTATAATCTATATACTTTATGTCGATAAATTGAGATAAACTGTAATTGCGGAAACATACCTGGATCTTGAATGAAGAACGATCCATTAAGTCGTTCTTCGTTATTCTCTTCTTCTTAATCTTCTCTAGATCTTGGATCTTCTTGTTCTGGATCTAGACCTGATTGTAATGTAGATCTTCTTATTCTAAATCTGGATCTGGATCGGAATGTCTGATGTGGGTGGGGTTTAAGTCTTCCAACCCTATATCGATAGCCCTTTAGTGTTCTTGAGAGATGAACCTAAAATCTTATTTTCGATGAGAGAAACAAATAGGTAGGCTATCTATATGAGTTGGGGACCTAGCCCTAATATACCCATTTATTATTCGGCCCATTTACGAAATAATAAATGGTATTTCTGCTTCTACACAAATAATCCTTATATTTATTATAGATGTCTAAATAAGCCCCATAATCTTTATACTTTAATAGATCACTTTAATTGGGCTTTAATCTTTATTATGATAACAACTAATATACAATTATAAATAATATATGTACCCAAATATTGGAAATAATTCCAACAATCTCCCACTTGGGTCATATAATATTTCCATCAATTGTATATTATAACCTTAAGAGCTCAAAATATTGTTATCATTTCCAAATACATCTATATCAATATCATCCATCAATTATATCAACATAGAATTAAAACGATTTTTGTTACATTAATTCGTAACTAAACCCTCAATAGTCACATATGTCAATACAATCAAATGACATAGATTAAACAAGGGTGTGTAGTGTGGATTAACATGTAGTGTGATCTTTCACATGTCTAATACCAACTGGTCCTCCTTTAATCCCTATAGAGATCAATCTGAATAATTTTATAATCTTTATATCTTTAAAACTAAATCTTTAATTTCTTTATAAACTGATTCTTTAATGTGCACATAAATTCTAAATGATATCTATACAAGCATCACAATACAAACTCCCACTAAAACTGTATATCATCTAAATATGCAATATGCAATATCCATATGAACAATATGTTCATGAAAGACCTCGGATAGCAAATATTTAGAGAACTGATCCGTAATTTTAGAGTTTGTCCAAATATGCTAATTAGATAAGTAAACATTCTAAATTCTTTATTTTCCAAATAGTTCGACTTAGTCGAACTCATATTACTCTTAAACTAAAAGAACTGTAAATTATTGTCACGTAATATCTTTAGTGGTCTTTTTATATCATTCATAATTTGCAACCCCGTGACAAAATTTTGCAGTCATATTCTTTAATTGGATGCCACAAAACACCTAATAAATTCTGCCATCATGTTGAAATAATTTGAGTGTCTGCTTAACACTCTTACAAATAATTTATTCTTTAAACTAATAATTAAACTAAAATTATGTGACATGAATTTCCGACTGTTTTGGTATCCAACAAAATTCGAATCAAAATACCAAATGATCTATATCCGATTCGATTCACTATATTTACTTGTTTGGTTGCTTTCTTAATGATCCAAACTAGGATCCTTTAAGTATTTGTCCAACATCATAAATATACTTAATTTCTTGATTCATATAATCTTGAGCATACATTAGATTCTTGTTTAAGGAGTATTATGTATATATTTGTTTTCAAGGCTAATCTTGAAGTACTTATGAGACTAAATTTGTCTCTAGATCTTTCAAAATATCTAATAATTAACATCTAGAAATTCTTTAGTCTACTTTATTTTCTTTAGACCTATAAGGCCTGACCTTATCTGGACAACCCCAAAAGAATTCACTAGTTGTTTTAGTTGAATCTTTATTCCATATATAAGTTGTAATTCTTAACTCTTCCTTCCAAATGAATCAATTACATGAAGATATTTCATAAATGTTTGTTTCCAAATAAAAAAGTATCTAAAGTAGTTCTTTATTTCTTCATCTTTAATATGAATTGTCAATGCCCATGCCGATGTTTCTTTCACCATCAAATGACTTTTGACAATTAACTCAACCGTACATCAACACATTTACTTTAGTAATACTGAAGTTACCATCAAATGTGTATGAGTACTGAAGTTAAATTACTCTTAGAACAAACAAAACAAACTATAATATGTATTCTTTTATGCACCACTTTCTTTAGTAATTTTCTTTTAGGTGCAATATCTGCAATTCTTACAATTTCATTTCTTTATTATGTATTAAGGTATTTGCTAAGTGAACACTATATATGTTATTTTTGTTTCAATCTTTTATTTTTCTTACACAGAATTGATGTGAGTTCATATAGAGACTATGTCTCCCTTTAGACAACTAAAATTCACATCAATTAACTTAAGTGTAAATAAGAAAATCTAAATTAGATGCATTAGAATACACTATTGTAACTCTAACTTTAATGCATTACTTTTGAAACAAAATAAAACATATATTATTTATGAAATCTTTATTCTAATAATACCCTTAGCAATTTTAACCCTTTTAGATATAATTCTTAAAAATACAACAAATTCTAAATATGTCTTAAAAATTATATCATATAAAATGAACTTAAGATGTTGACAAGAAAATAATCCGTATAAGCAGAAGTGTTAACTTGATTAGATAACAAAACAAATGAACAATCATACTCACAAAATTTTAATAATCACATAAATTCAAAATAATGGTAAATCTCATCATAAGATACCAAACGCAACATTAATATTTAGTCTTTGAACATTAAATATTAACTTGCAAACGGTACTCTTTTGTAGTAATCAAATATTAACAATAAGTCCTGTCAAACAATTGGTTATCTTTGGATATTCCAATTATTCACATGGCCCACCGAATAATTGTTACATATTTATTACCACATGTGCATAATGTTATTCTGACCAATTATTTATCTTCCTTTGGGCCGATTAAATAACCGCATGAAATACATACACACTACCTTCTTAATTTATAAAACATATTAACCTTCACAAGAGAGCCTACTTTGGTAGGATGTTGCTTCAATTAATTGATTTAATAAATTAATAACTTATGTACATATTTTAAGTGTATAACTCGACCAATGATTAAACTTCCTTTTGTCCGATTAATAATTGCATAGTTACAAACATAGCCGTCTTAATCTTTTAAAACAAATATGTTCTATAAATTAATAATTTGTACATTATTTAATTTTGCAATCCGACCAATTATTACCTTCCTTTGGGCCGATTAACAACCGCATAATTACAAATTCAAGTGGGCCTAAAATTGTACCAAATTTTGAATGTGTTATTAATACCGAAAATCCGAATGTTATTTTATGTATCAAAATTGCATATGTGTTACACAAAACAAATAATTGTGATTTACTAATCACTCAATTATTTTTAATATCAATCAACACAATATATATATAAAGACCGAAATATGTATATATAAATGTGTAATATAACATGATTGATTATTCATCCAAATATAATAATAATAATAAATAATTAAATAATCAATTACACAAGTTACTTAAAATTCTAATTTTATCAATTATTAGGTTAATTAATTTCCTTAATTCTTGATAACTAACTTAATTCTTGATAAATAACTTATTGATATTTATTTATTCTTTAATTGTAAATTATTATTATTAATAAAATAATAATCTCTTTATTCTTTACTCTTTTTTTTCTTAATTTCTGAATACATTTAATTAAGTCATAAATAAATAAATGTATGTATTCATCCGTTTTTATATTAATTCAATAAATAAATTATTCTAAAATTCAAAATTCCTGTAATTAATTCGGTTAAGATTCTTTATAATTATTATTAAATTCATACACAATATATATATATATATAACCTAAATATATATAATATATTAATTAATATGTCCTTAATTAATTCTTTAATTATTAATTTGACCAATTCTTTTTAAACAAAATTAACATAGATTTCTCTCAATATATAATTAATTAATTCCTTAATTAATAATAATTAATCATAATTAATTATTATTCTAAAATCTGAATTCTTTAATTAATTATAATTAATAATTCCATATATATATATATATATTATATATAATATATATTTATTTAATTAATTATTTAAATAATAATTAATATAATAAATTCTATAATTAATAACAAATATATAACTTCAAATAAATATATATATAATAGAAATAATTTCTCCTTAATTATCTCACTTTTTATTTTATATATATTATTTAGAATTATTCATTAGTAAACCAAAAAAACCTATTCAACTTCCTTATTATCTTTATCATTATATGCTAGGTATTCAACTTTTTTATCCTTACTATTATCATTAAACCCTTAATATCTAAAATTATTTAAAATTATGTTTTTTCTTTATTTTAATCTAATCAAAAAATTTAGATCAATATATACATCAAATATTGTTATTATTCATTAATTCATTCTATCATTATCCGTTCTAGCTAAATTAAATGAAGAATATATATATATATATAAAATGTCTGCTCATATTCTAAAAAAAATTCTTATATCTCAATAAATAGATTGGACATAGAGAGGCTCTGATACAACTTGTTAGTTTCTTTAATTTAAATCTTTAATCCTTAAGTCTATAATCTATATATACTCTATGTTGATAAATTGAGATAAACTGTACATGCGGAAACATACTTGGATCTTGAATGAAGAACGGTCCATTAAGTCGTTCTTCGTTATTCTCTTCTTCTTAATCTTCTCTAGATCTTGGATCTTCTTGTTCTGGATCTATACTTGATTGTAATGTAGATCTTCTTATTCTATATCTAGACCTGGATCGAAATGTCTAATGTGGGTGGGGTTTAAGTCTTCCAACCCTATATTGATAGCCTTTAGTGTTCTTTAGAGATGAACCTAAAATCTTATAAATATGTACGCTATCTATATGGGTTTGGGACCTAGTCCTAATATACTCATTTATTTTTGGCCTATCAACGCAATAATAAATGGTATTAATGCTTCTACACAAATAATCCCCATATTTATTATAAATGTCTGAATAAGCCCCATAATCTTTATACTTTAATAGATCTATTTAATTGGGCTTTAATCTTTATTATGATAACAACTAATATACAATTATAAATAATATATGTAGCCAAATATTGGAAATAATTCCAACAAACCAACCATATTCTCATAATCGTATCTCCAAGGTGGTCTAACTCCAATCATCCTTAACCGACCGCCAGTTACACTCTGATTAATAGTTTTAGATGGTTGATAATCTAATTGTTCAGGCTTTGACATCTGACCCTCAACGTAGAGTTCTTTCTCCTTTTGTAAGTAATTTCTAACTCCACGTATTTATCAACACTACTACTTTCTCTTAGAGACTCCTCAATAGAGTCAAGTATATAAAGTTCTTATTAAAGATGATATTTTTACTCAGAATTACTTTTCTCTCAGATGGAGACCATACTTTATATCCTTTGACACCAACTCTATAGCCTATAAATACTATTTTATTTGCTCTTGACTCTAGTTTACCCTTACTGATATGATTCAAACCCGAGTAATTAACAGATTTTCCAGACCATACATCGTAAAGAGTTTTGTAATTAATCCTTGTGTGAGGCCCACAATTTATTAAATAACATGTTATAGTTCCCACCGCTGCCCAAAATCTCTTATTAGTATTGCATTAGAGAGCATGCACATTACTCTCTTTAGTAATGACTGATTCAATCTTTCAACTATATCATCATGTTGTGGTGTAAGCCTTACCGTGTGATGTCGAGCAATTCATATCCTTGCATAACTGATCAAAATCAGATGAACAAAACTTCAAACCATTGTAAGTTTGCAGCCTCTTGATCTTTTTCCCAATTTTATTTTCACCAATATTTTCCACTCCTTGAAGTATTTGAAAGTTTCCCCTTTATTTTTCATGAATAACAACCAAATCATCCTTGAAAAATCATCAATGATTATCAAGAAATATCTCTAACCTCCAAGAGATTCAATGCTAAACGAACCACAATAATTCGAATTGTTATAATCAAGTGTATCTTTTGTAAAGTGAATAGCATACTCAGAGATATTAAATTCTTATTAATAAGTGGAACATGGATGACCTCATTTAGTGCACATAATCTACCATCGTGTGTTTGATCTTGATTGAGTCAATCTTAACTGCCTTATAAACATGAATATTTGCCATAGAAACACTACCATCATCTACCTGTTTGTTAAGATTTGAACCACTCTCATATTGAACAAATATGATATAAAGCTTCAGAATCAAAAACTCATGCATAACTTGATGGGTGTGTTCATCTACCACTAGAGAAATATCATCATTAGATAATGAATTATCTTCTACAGTAGTTATAGAACTAGAACCAGATTTTTGCGGATTTTTCTTCAAAGAATATTCGTTCTCCAGTGTCCTTTCTCTTTATAGTAAGTACAGACATCATTCATCTTAGGACCTTTTGAAGTAAACGACTTATCCCTTTTCTTCTATTTCCCTCTCCCGTTACCTTCGCTGGTAAGAAACCCCGAAGCTTGATTGTCTATAACTGTATCAGCTGCTATATGGCCCAAATCCCTTGATTGAAGGACATACCTAACGTCTTTTAGATTTACTATATTCATCCAACAATGAAAGAATGAATAAAGTTTTCATATGATGGAGGAAAATATACTAACAAAATTAAGGCATCATCCTCATTATCAACCTTAACATTGATATTTCTTAATTCTAACATAATAGAATTTAATTGATCTGGGTGTTCTTTAATTTGCATACCTTCTTACATTCGTAGGGTGAACAAATGTTGCTTTAGAAACAACATCGTTGTGAGCAACTTCTTCATATAGAGGCTCTCCAACTTTAATCATAACTCAATGACCTTCTCCTCCTATAAGACATCGATGATGACATCATATTCTAGGTACAACATTATTGTTGAATGTGTCTTCTCCTTCAGAATGGTCATCTCATTGATTATATATGTTTTTTTCCGATACTTTCATCTCTCCTCATAGGCCTTATTACTATCTTCCATGTATTACAATATACTTTAATTCTTAATTACCACTCTATTACTTAATGAATAAACCCCATGTTTATTATAGGTCCAAGCTTTAATGATACTAGCATGTATTTCGTGCATTTGCACGAGTAATAATATAAAAAACCGTGAAGAAATATTACGGTAAAAATGAGATAGCATTTTTAATTTTATTTTTAACCGTTTTATGTTTATGGGCGGCTCAACCCACAATCCGACTCAAGTATCAATTTATTCTCAAATATATATCAATCATATAAAAAACTGTGAAAAAAATATTACGGTAAAAATGTGATAGCATTTTTTTTTTATTTTTAGTCGTTTTAAATTTATGGGTGGGACAAACCACAATCCGACTCAAGTATCCATTTACTCTCACATATATATCCAAATTAACCACAACTCTCGACCCTGCAATATGGACACTTTAAAATGAATCATCATTATATATATATATTAGTTAGTTAAAAAGTTGAACTTATATTGTTAAAATGTCCCGCGTTTATCAAATTTGGTGTTCAACTTAAAATATAAAGTGTTATTAGCCTAGTTTATTAAAGGGTTGTACTTGTTTTGTTAGGTTGAAAGTTCGAACCATATTTATAGCTTTTTTAATTTTATTTTTAACCGTTTTAAGTTTAAGGGCGGGTCAACCCACAATCCGACTCAAGTATCAATTTACTCTCACATATATATTCAAATTAACCACAACTCTCGACCCGACAATCCAGACACTTTAAAAATTAAGTATCATTATATATATATATATTAGTTAGTTAAAAAGTTGAACTTATATTGTTAAAATGTCCCGCGTTCATCAAATTTGGTGTTGAATTTAAAATATAAAGTGTTATTAGCCTAGTTGGTTAAATGGTTGTACTTGTTTTGTTAGGTTGCAAGTTCGAATCATATTTATAGCCTTTTAATTTTATTTTTAACCATTTTAAGTTTATGGACGGGTCAATCCACAATCCGACCCAAGTATCCATTTACTCTCACATATATATCCAAATTAGCCACAACTCTCGACCCGGCAATCCAGACATTTTAAAAATTAAGCATCATTATATATATATATTAGTTAGTTAAAAAATTGAACTTATATTATTAAAATATCCTGCGTTCATTAAATTTGGTGTTGAATTTAATAAATAAAGTGTTATTAGTCTAGTTGGTTAAAGGGTTGTACTTGTTTTGTTATGTTGTAAGTTAGAACCATACTTATAACTTTTTTAGTTTTATTTGTAACCGTTTTAAGTTTATGGGCGGGTCAACCCAAATCTGACCCAAGTATCCATTTACTCTCACATTTATATCCAAATTAATCATAGCTCTCGACCCGACAATCTGAACACTTTAAAATTAAGCATCATTATATATATATATATATATTTCTCAAGACAAAAAAAATTGTATACAAAACCAAATGAGAAAATATCAACTAAATAAAAGATTTACAAAAACAATAAACGTACGTACAACTAAAAATTATAATACGGAACTTGCGTACTACATTTTCCATAAAATTCTTTGGTGACATGCCTTTAGTCAAAGGATCAACAATCATTAATTCAGTGCTAACGTGCTCAATGACCACTTTCTTCTCTTTAACACGTTCTCTTATGGCTAAGTACTTAATGTCAATATGTTTATTTTGCCTACCACTTTTATTTTTCTTATCTATAAATACAACAATTGAATTATCACAGTACAATCTCAATGGCCTAGATAATTAATCCACAATTCTAAGTCTTGATATGAAATTCTTCAACTATACACCATGATTATTAGTTTCAAAACATGATACTAATTATGCTTCCATAGTAGAAGTGGCAATCAAAGTCTACTTTGCACTTCTCCAAGATATAGCTCCACTGGTAAGCATGAAAATATAACCAGATATTGATTTTCTAAAATCAACACAACCTGCAAAGTCTGAATCGGACTAGCCAATCACCTTTAAATTATTCGTTTGTCTGTATATGAGCATATAGTCTTTTGTCCTTGAAAGTATCTCAATACTTTCTTTGCAACTTTCCGGTGGTCAAGACCTGGATTACTCTAATATCTTCCTTACATCCTAACAGAAAATACATTGTTTGGTCTAGTGCAGACCTGAGCATACATAAGATGCCTCACCCATTTCCTTCATATCAAAGTTTCTTGAGAGAAATTGTTTCACCTCATATAACAAACCTTTATCATTAGTAGCAAGTAATATGTCATCCACATATAGCACTAGAAAACAAATATGGCTCCCACTAACCTTCTGATATATTCATTCATCCATAAGGTTCTCTTCAAAACCGAATGAAGTGATAACTTTATGGAATTTTAAATACCACTGACGGGAAGCCTGTTTCAGTCCATATATGGATTTATTAAGCTTGCAAATCAAATTCTCTTTACCACTAGATAAGAAACCTTCTGGTTGTTTCATAAAAACAACCTCATCTAGATCACCATTTAGGAAAGCCGTTTTCACATCCATTTGATGTAGCTCGAGGTCAAAATGAGCTACTAATGCCATAACTATTCGAAAAGAATCCTTTTTAGATACATGAGAAAAGGTCTTGGTATAATCAATTCCTTCTTTTTGAGTGAATCCTTTGACAACAACTCTTGCTTTATATCTCTCAATGTTTCTATTTGAGTCTTTCTTTGTTTTGAAGACCCATTTACAATCAATAGTTCGAAAACCATCAGGCAACTCGACGAGATTCCAGACTCTATTACATGACATAGAATCCATCTCATCTTTCATGGAATTATACCATAAGTCTGATTCCTTAGAACTCATGGCCTGTGAAATCGTCTCATCATCATTTTCGACTCCAATATTGTAGTCATTTTCTTGTAAATATACAATATAGTCACTAGGAATTGCTGACATTTTTATCCAAGTACCATTTGATCAATTTTCTCCTAAGTATCAAGATCTTGTTGTTCAATAGGTTGTTCAACAGGTTTAGGTATCTATTGAATTTCATGATCTACAAGATTAGGTTCAATATTTTGTGGAATATCTTGGACTAGTTGTTCAACATTTGCTTGAACTTGAGGCAAATTATTAACAACAATCACTCCATAATTCGAAGTGGTACACGAAACATATGAATAATCTTTCTTAGGACCAATATCCAGAGATTGATCACTCCCACTAATCAAGTCATTCTCAAGAATTTTTGTTCCTTGATTCCATAAACCTAATGTTATTAGACGGACAATAAAATTTGTGTCCCTTAGACCTATCGGCATATCCAACGAAATACTCACTAATAGTCCTTGAGTCCAACTTCTTTTCTTGAGGATTGTAAACTCTTACTTCAGACGGACATCCCCAGACGCGTACATGTCATAAACGCAGTTTCCAACCTTTGAATAACTCAAAGGGCGTCTTTTGGACGGCCTTTGTTGAAACTCGATTTAATATGTACATTGTTGTCTTAAGAGATTTAGTCCATAAAGACTTAGGAAGTTTGGAGCTAAAAAGCATACTACGCACCATGTCCAATAATGTTCAATTTCTTCTTTTGGCTATACCATTTTGGTTCAGAGAACCATGCATAGTATATTGGGCAATAATCCCATTTTCTTGAAGAAATCTCGCAAATAGACCAGATGCTTGTCCATTCTTAGTGTATCTACTATAGTATTCTTCATCTCTATCTGATCTCATGATTTTAATTTGTTTTCCACATTGTTTCTCTACCTCATCTTTAAAGATTTTAAAAGCATCAAGTGCTTCATTCTTATTATTAAGTAAGTAGAGATACATATATCTTGAGTAATCGTTTATAAATGTGATAAAGTACTTATCTTTGTATGCATCCATATCTGGACTACAAATACCTGTATGAATGATTTTCACTATATCAGAACTTCTCTTGGCACCTTTCTTAGACTTGTTTGTCTATTTTCCTTAATACATTCAATACAAGTCTCAAAATCAATAAAATCTAGAGTACCGAGTACCCCATCATTCACTAATCTTTTAACTCTATCAATGGAGATATGTCTCAATCTCTGATGCCACAACATAGAGGATTCTTCATTCACAACACATCTTTTAACACCAATAGTATTATGAACGTGCATGGTATCTAAATTGTGATCATTTTTCAAATTAAAACGAAAAAGACCATCCAACAAAATACCATTTCCAATAATATCAAATTTATAAGTTAAACTTAAACACAAATCTGAAAAGTTAAAGGAATACCCACATAACACTAGTCTAGATACTGAAACTAAATTCCTAGCAAAGTTTGGAATATAAAAGGAGATTTGTAATCTGATTCTTGAACCCAAATAGATTAGCTCTTTCATTATAACGTATCTTCCAAGCTCCTTCATTATCCTCATGTTTTCATGTATTATTTTCAATAGGAATTTTTCCTAGCTGTAGTTGGAGCAGATTCCTTTCTTGTGTTGGTATCATGTTATTCTTTGATAACTTTTTCTGCAATTCTTTCAATTTCTTTGACCGTTGCTTCCTTAATTTCTTTCAGCACAAAATCCCTAACTTCTTTAATTTATTACTTTTGTTCTTCCCCGTCCCCATAATGGCAGAAACAAAGTAATTGAAGAAACCCTAAGAGATGATCATAGATAAACCGCAATCGAGGGGAAAATTCCAGTGGTGTTTACAAATGCACAAGAAACCCTAGACTAGAGAAACTTATTTGAAAGACACAAGACAATACCTTGTCTCCCATACCGATCGTGTCGTGTCGCTTGTGTCGATTGCGCTTCTTTTGATTAATGTGATTTCGGAGACAAGTTGATGACTTATGACAACGTCGTGTTTATCGTGTCGTTGTGCTAATCGTGCTTTTACACTTGGATTTCTTTCTTGATATCATTATGGGGAAGAATTTTGTCCTTTCCCTTGTCCTTGGCATGATATTGTTCTTCTTTCCTTGTGTTAATATAATCACTTTCACCATCTTCCACAGCCATCTACCCTCTTCCTAAACACACATGATCATTATTCATTGATTGATCATTTATCCTTATTGTGTGTTGTAGAAAATCTTAAAAGGATTGTATTGTGAAGGAAGAGTGCACAAAATGAATTGAACAAGGAAAGAATCCGACATTTCAACTTCCAACGATTTTAGTAATAAGAAAAAATATAAGTCTGCAATAAATATAGTAATAAGAAAAATGACGGACGATATAAATATTTTCCGCAAAATAAATTAAACTTAAATGTTTTGTAAAAGATTTAACAATAAGTTATATTTCCATTAACTATTATCAAATAATATACACATAGGGTTGTTATAATTACAATATAAATATAAAATAACTCTAATGATTTTGTTAATTAAATGTGTACAATATATTGCAGTAAACAAAAATAAATAATTTATTCGCAACTAGATCTGTAGTACAATGATAGAATATCATTGCAAAATATATTACACTAGTATTTTACATTTTAAAAAATATCTTTTTAAGTATTTGAAATCCTTTCGCAATAGGATTTGCATTAATTTATATAAATTTCTACTTATTAGTTTATTTTCATACTCATCAGTGCACACATAAATACTATTTCTATTGAAAATAATCAATTATAATTAGTTCGCAATATAATTTAGAGTAAGTTATTAAATTTAATAACCCATCAGTGCAAACGTAGTTGCTAGTCCTATTAAATATAATTTTTCATAAATTGTTCGCAATAGGATTTGCATTAATATATATAATTATATTTAGGATATAATTTCAAATGTTTTCATACCCATTAGTGCAAAGATAATTGATATTCTTATTAAAATAATCGTTTATAAATTATTTGCAATTATATTTCCAATAAGCTAAATAAATTTATACTTAGGATATATTTTCAAACGTTTTCATACTCATCAGTGCAAACTTAATTGCTATACCTATTAAATAAAATCATTCATGATCCTTCCACAACAACATTTACAATAAGGTATATAAATTTATATTTTTGAACTCTCAAGTACAAATCCCCTATATTAGTATGCACTAATTTTTGCACTAACCCATTTAAAAAATTATATCTTCATTAGTGTTTGCACTAATAATTTGAATGTGTATTGCGAGAATTAATAAAATCGAATGACATAATTGTTATTATTTTTGAACTATTGGGTAGAATTCCACTATATTAGTGTGAATTAATATTTGGACTAACTCTTTTAGAAAATTATATGGCATTAGCATTTGTACAAACAATTTGGATGTGTATTGCGAGAAATAGTGCAGATCGAATGACATAATTATAATTATTTTTGGACTCTCGGGTAGAAATCCTCTATATTAGTGTGCACTAGTATTTGCACTAACCCATTTAGAAAATTATATTGCATTAGCGTTTGTACTAACAATTTGGATGTGTATTGTGAGAAATAATGCAGATCGAATACATAGATTATAATTATTTTGAACTCTCGGGTAGAAATCCCCTATATTCGTGTGCACTAGTATTTGCACTAAACCATTTAAAAAATTATTACTATATTAATGTTTGCACTAACAATTTGGATGTGTATTGCAAGAAATAATGCAGATCGAATGACATAAATTGTAAGTATGTTTTAACTCTCGGATAGAAATCCCCTATATTAGTGTGCACTAATATTTTGCACTACCCATTAGAAATTATATTGCATTAGCCTTTGCACTAACAATTTGAATGTGTATTGTGAGAACTAGTGCATATTGAATGTCATAAATTGAAATTATTTTTGAACTCTCGGGTAAAAATCTCATGTATTAGTGTGCACTAATATTTACACTACTCATTTAAAAAATTATACTACATTAGCATTTGCACTAACAAATAGGATATGTATTGCAAAAATTAGTGGCAAATCCTATTAATTATTTTTCACCGACCACATCTACTACTTATTTACCAACTTTATTTAATTTTTCTTCTTCATTTTCCTTTATTCTATCTCTATCTTTTTTCTACATTTTTCATACATTCTTTATCATTTTACATCATTCGTCTATCATTTCTTTTCCAAAACTCCATCTTTCATCACCACCTTAGAAAGGATCTTATAACATTAATACCAAAATCAAGAACATCAATATATTGGTTTTGCATTTCAATATATTGGTTTTGCATTTCAAGGTAATTATGTCTACAAAATCCAATATCACTTACTTTATATATTCATTGACTAATTATGTTTATATACATATATAAAAATATATTGATTTAGTGAATGGAGATTTATAATTCATAATAATAGATAACCATTGTTTTCTTGCTTTTAATAGGTATTTTTTAATAGGAGTGCATCTAATTATATACATAATTATAAATGAGGTCTGACCATGACCATGACCATGACCATGATTAGATGTATACGAGAAACCCTGGAGGCATGGAAGAATTTTTAAAATGAGTGCAAGAGTTCATTTCATTTGCCACAACTCAACTCGGTTATATGGATGGTGAAAAATAAGGTGCCCTTGCTTAAAATGTAGTATTCAAAAGTACATTAAGTCGGATTTGTTGCCTTAATCATTGATTAAGCATGGATTCATGGCAAACTATCATAATATTATTTGAATAACCCAATATACTCAAATATCATTTCACTCATTCTCATATCTCTCTATCATATCACTTAATTAGTTAATAAAAATAATAAAATATTTTTTAAATAATTATTTTTTTACGTTATCTATCTAAATTTTTAACAAAAAAAACATAGCATTCTCAAATTATTAGTGATCATTATTTTATTTTTCAACATTCAATAATCCAATCCAAATAAGCTCTCAATTGAGTTGATTTTTTTAAAAATTAAATATTTAAAATTAGGTATACTTCAAGGACTGATATATGTAACATAAGGCAGTGTCATCAATAATTAGGTGAAATTCGGTTTGGGTTATTGAATAACCAAAATCAAAATTGGTTACTCACTTCTCCTCTCACCCATCAACTTATTATTCGATTCATTAATCAAAATACTAAAATATTATTTATTTTAAATATATTTTTTTATTTTTTTTCATTATATATTAATATATACCTTTAAATTTTTACTAAAAAAATTTAAACCTCTTCAAAATTATCACTAATAATTATTTTTTCAAATAACAAATTTATTTAAATAATCTAAAACCAAATAAGGCCTTAAGTTTTAATAATGTGTAAGAAATCAATTAAAAAATTCTAAAATACATATATATATATATATATATATATATATATATATATATATATATGATATGATGATCATCAATCTTCCATATAAATTTGGATCCTTCTCTCCTCCCACCTGCTACCTAGCTAATTATTATTATTATTATTATTATTATAATAGTGTTTTCTTCAATGGCGTCTCTACCAGAAGATAAGCAAAATCCTCATCTTTTTCATAATATGACCATTTTGGTCCCTGGCGCTACTGGTTTCTTGGCTAACGTACGTATCTACATTATATATATACGTCCTTTGTTTACTTATGTATAATTAATTATATTCAATATTATATAGTATTTGTGGAGAAGATGGTAAGAACTCAGTCAGATTTCAAGAAAATGTATCTTCTAATCAGAGCAGATGATGTTTCATCAGCCAATTCAACGCCTACTAGATGAGGTAATTAATAATTAATATATTTATGGAATTCATTTAACTAATTAATTAAAAGTAATCATGACTAATGTAATTAACAGGTGATAGAAAAAGAATTATTTGGAATTGTTGGAGAGCAAGGGGAGCAGATGAACTTAAATCTTTCATTGCTGAAAAAATAGTTGCAGTTCCTGGGGACATAAGATCCTTAGATTTCGGGATTAAGGGCGATGACTCAAATATTATGCTTCAAAACATGCTTACAGATATTAACGTTATTGTTCATTCTGCCGCCACTCTCCAATTTGATGGAAGGTAGTACTTTAAATAATTATTAATCATATTCTTAATTAGAAAAAGAAAATATAGTGAATGTGACAATTGATATATATATATATTGACATGCATGTATATAGTAATGCAGATATGAGTGATGCAATAAACACAAACCTGAAGGGAACTATGAACGTCTTGAGCTTGCCCAAAAATGCACAAACCTAAAATTGCTTCTCCATGTTTCCACTGGTCAGATCCCTCTACCCTCCTTTGTTTCAAAACTTTGATAATATAACTTCATTTATAGATGGTCGATATTGATTGTCGCTAATATCTAATATTTTACTAGTGTGATTTAGCTTCGTGTATAATCTCTCTTTGTCCGTCAGCTTACGTATGTGGAGAAAGGGAGGGATACATATCAGAGAAACCGTTTAATATGGGTGAAAGCCTCAATGAAGTTGATGGATTTAAACCTCGAGACCGAGATTAAAATGATGGAAGAACAGTTGAGTGAACTTAAGGCTAATAAGCCACTGAAAATGAAGTTAAGTTGGCTATGAAGACATGGGCATGCAAAGGTTATTATTAAATTGGATATCATTGATGATCTTCGTGTACGTAATAAATCAATATCATTTAATTTATTCACGAATGAATTTTACAGGGCAAAAAGTATGGCTGGCCAAATACATATGTTTTTACAAAAGCTATGACTGAATGTGGTTAGGACATTGGAAAGGAGATATTCCTTTGGTTATCATGCGCCCAACTATAGTAACTTGCACCTTAAAAGACCCTTTTCCTGGTTGGATGCAAGGCGTCGGGTATTTAGATTCTCAAGAATTAATTAAGAAAAACAATTTTCATTATTCCATAATTGACAAATTCCAAATATAGATGGTCTCTTGGGTTTTCTTATAGATCAATCAATGGATTCATTATAGCTTATGGCAAAGGAATAATGAATACCTCTCATTTGATCCACAAGCAAATATGGATATGGTACTCATATGTTTAACTGTCTATTATATATCCAATGTCATTTAAGGACAATAATAAAGTCAAATGTTAAAACGAATGAAAAGAAATGTGGTTTGATTTTCAGATACCAGGGGATATGGTTGTAAATGCAATTAGTTGTGCAATTATAGTGAATATGAAACAATTAAATCTTGGTGATACAATAATCTATCAACATCAGCTCTTCTTTGAGAAAACCGAATCAACCTATGGGCGTTTTGTAAGTCTTAACTTCAAATATTTTCACCATGAATCCTTGGTTTGACAAAAAGGGTAAGATGATTAAGGTTGCTCATGAACTTCAATCATTTCACACATTTGCGGACTTCATACATACATGAAATCTATTACTTGATGCCATTGAAGGTGAACAACCATTCTTTCATTTCACCTATTATCTAGTTAAGTTTCTAATAATTTTGTGTCCAATAATAAAAGTAAAATAAAGTATATTTTGTTAATTGAACAGGTTTTGCAATTGGTGAACAAAGTAACACGCCTATCAATAATAGAAACCACATTCGCCAACCTTAATAAAGGTGTCAATTTTGTGATACGGTTAGCTCATGTATACCAACCTTACACGTATTTCAAGTCAATGTAAGTCAAAATTATGACCATAATTTTTTTCTGTTTATATATTTTGATTTGACAAATTTATACAATATTTATTATTATTAAACTTATACAGTTTTGAAGACAACAACACCGAAAAGTTACGAGAGGAGGTGAGAAGAATCTATGGAGTAGATGAAGTATGTTTGATTTCATCCGGGGTCGATTGATTGGGAGGATTATTTGATGAATACACAGTTTCCGGCCACAGTGACAAAGTTATTCCTAAAATATTGAATGTTCTTCTTCATCTTCCTACCTTAAAATAAAGTCTGTATTGGTTAATGTTGAATTAATAATTATTATTATTCATGTAATGTTCTTTGAATGCATCAAAACCTATTCTTCTATACTTCTATCATTGTATCCCTGTCAATACGTTCATACTACCACCAAAGTTGGTGCTTGTAATAAATGTTTTATCCGTCTAATAAGGAGTTTAATATTGAAGTGTGTGTTCTAATAAATGGTTTATAGTCTCTATTGAATTGAAGGCCAATTGTCTTATTCTCGTTTGGATTGAATAAAGGACGCGCAGAAGCATTAAGTTTTGTTTATCTGAACAATATGAATTCCTTTCCAACGAATTTAATTACTGTTAAAGGGAAATGGAATGGCTAATGTTGACAATCCCCATCGGCATATAGAACCAATACCTATTGTTTCAAGAACTTTTGTTCACTAGTTCAAACAAGTTCCTTCCATGTTTTTTAGCCCTATATTCAATAATCATCCTATTATCTCTCTCGATCATGAACAAAATTATCTAGTTGTAATGGCTCGAATTGATAAAATTAATTTAGTCTTTATTTTTTATTTGATTTAATATTTTGTATGATCTAAAATTCTCGTGTTTATTTTTTTTAATTAATGATAATATATATATTTATAATATTTTTATAAAAATTGTACAAATAATATATTTATTTTAATTTTTAGGGGCCACAAAATTTGAATTTACATAAAGCACTCATTAACTATAATTAACTACTAAATATAATAAAAAAGATGTCTTATTTCCATTTTCTCCGCCATCACTGTGACTCAATTATAGACTTATATATCTTATCTTGGGTGATAGAAAGAATAACTCCTCAGGTTATAGTTAAATAATCACACTTGAATTATTTAAAAAATAAAAACAATTCAAAACCATTTCCTACTCTCACTACTCGATATTAATGTCTCTGGAATTATCACCAAATTATTCACACGCTTTGTCGTGTCCATACTGAATAATACAATTATCTAATTTTTTAAATAGATAATAGTATTATTAATTATATATATATTTTTTATCTCACCGTATTAATATATTAATTATTTATATTTTATTTTATATTATATAGAAATATTAATTAATAATAATTTAATTATTAATAATTTTGTAACTATAAGTCTTGCTATTCGTTAGTTTAGGGTCGTCAGTCTTTTTGATATATTTTATGAAAATATTTATATATATATATTATATATATGAAATATTTTGTTATATATTTAATTCGAAAATATAAATTTATAATTATTATTATAAAAACAAATATTTAAAATAACAATATGTAAAATTTAGTGGTTTACAAAATTTAATTTTTTCATAGTTCACATACTTTTTTTCCTCTCTATCTAAACGCCATTTGGAATACATTAAACTTAATTTATTCATTTGGTTTTGTTAATTGCTAGCCATTGAGAGCTTGAGCACCAATAAAATTTCATCATTCCAAAAAACAAAACTATGCTATTTCTTGTGATATTTGGTAGGGTAGTGCCGGTTAGCTTTATTTACTATCTGTAAAAAATTATTTTTGCTGTAGTTACTCCTCTGCACCTCTACGGTTGGTTGAAAGAGTGGGGACCTGATTGGTGAACACTGTGTATTAATATTTATATAGAATGGTATATATAATATAAATTGGACCTGATTGGGGAAAGTAATTTATATATATGTTTAAATATTTCTAACTTAATTAAGTATTATTTCATTCTACCCTTTATAATTATATCTCTTAATTCATTAAAAAGTTATTTTTATTTTATTTATTTATTAAATTTATTTCATCATTATATATTACTATATTTTTTTAAATCCCAAACAAGACTATTTAAATAAAACAACAATTATTCTAATAACCAAAAAAAATAAACATCTTCATCCTACTAGTACAGAACAAGTGCCAAAAAAAACATTTATAAATAAGTTAGATAACATAGTGCAATACTTTCAATCATATTTAATACTCCTCCCACCTAATTAAGTAATTATTAAACTTTCATTTGTTATTTGTTATAATAGAATCCTTGAAAATAACGTAAATAATAAATATATTATTATTTTAAGTGGTTTATCAAAATAAAACTTAGTTACGTCCACCAAAAAGAATGTTATTGGGAAGATTGTTACAGAGATAATATCATAATAAATTAGGGATTATAACACGAGTTTATATAACACTAGGTCCCTTGAAACCCTAATACAAAAACCTTAAAAAATAGATAATTGAGTCGCCCATTAATAAAATCACAACTATTCAAGTCTATTCAACAAATATACACCTTGACTGAATTCTCTCAGATGTCCCAATGCCTTGGTCAATGCTCAATGGCCCATATACATTCGTCGATATCTGATGACACCATGTGCATTAGTCAATATCATATGGCCCAGATGCTTCCGTCGATGTTGGATGTCCTAATTGAATTAGTCAATGTCAGATGGCCCGAAGCATTAATCAATGTCTAATGGTCGATGCCAGATAGCCCAAATGCATTAGTCAATGTCATATGGCTTAAATGCATTAGTCATACCAAATTACCCATATGTATTAACCATGTCCAAATGGCTCAATTTTTTTTCCTCTCTTCTAGAGTTGCAACTAGGGCAAATTAATAGTTTCTGACGTTAAGCAAACCCAAACAAAGTTGGAACTTGCTATGAGACTAACTCCGAATATGATTCTTGTGAAGTGATTATATATCATCTCTCATTGTTCAAACCATTGTGTAGCTTTAAAAATATATACAACGTCTTGTAGTGGATAGTTTAGATGTATCCACCTCCAACTCAACAACTCGTAGTTCATACATGTTAGTTTCTTTAATCTAAATCTTTAATCCTTAAGTCTATAATCTATATACTCTATGTCGATAAATTGAGATAAACTGTAATTGCGGAAACATACCTGGATCTTGAACGAAGAACGATCCATTAAGGTCGTCTTCGTTATTCTCCTTCTTCTTAATCTTCTCTAGATCTTGGATCTTCTTGTTCTGGATCTAGACCTGATTGTAGATGTAGATCTTCTTATTCTAATCTGGATCTGGATCGAATGTCTGATGTGGGTGGGGTTTAAGTCTTCCAACCCTATATCGATAGCCCTTTAGTGTTCTTGAGAGATGACCTAAATCTTATTTTCGATGAGAGAAACAAATAGGTAGGGCTATCTATATGAGTTGGTGACCTAGCCCTAATATACCCATTTATTATTCGCCCATTTACGAAATAATAAATGTATTTCTGCTTCTACACAAATAATCCTTATATTATTATAGATGTCTAAATAAGCCCCATAATCTTTATACTTTAATAGATCACTTTAATTGGGCTTTAATCTTTATTATGATAACAACTAATACTACAATTATAAATAATATAGTACCCAAATATTGGAAATAATTCCAACAATCTCCCACTTGGGTCATATAATATTTCCATCAATTGTATATTATAACCTTAAGAGCTCAAAAATAATTGTTATCATTTCCAAATACATCTATATCAATTCATCCATCAATTATATCAACATAGAATTAAAACGATTTTTGTTACATTAATTCGTAACTAAACCCTCAATAGTCACATATGTCAATACAATCAAATGACATAGATTAAACAAGGGTGTGTAGTGTGGATTAACATGTAGTGGTGATCTTTCACATGTCTAATACCAACTGGTCCTCCTTTATCCCTATAGAGATCAATCTGAATAATTTTATAATCTTTATATCTTTAAAACTAAATCTTTAATTTCTTTATAACTGATTCTTAATGTGCACATAAATTCGAAAATGATATCTATACAAGCATCACAATACAAACTCCCACTAAACTGTATATGCATCTAAATATGCAATATGCAATATCCATATGAACATATGTTCATGAAAGACCTCGGATAGCAATATTTAGAGAACTGATCCGTAATTTAGAGTTTGTCCAAATATGCTAATTAGATAAGTAAACATTCTAAATTCTTTATTTTCCAAATAGTTCGACTTAGTCGAACTCATATTACTCTTAAAGTAAAAGAACTGTAAATTATTGTCACGTAATATCTTTAGTGGTCTTTCTATATCATTCATAATTTGCAACCCCGTGACAAAATTTTGCAGTCATATTCTTTAATTGGATGCCACAAAAACACCTAATAAATTCTTGCCATCATGTTGAAATAATTTGAGTGTCTGCTTAACACTCTTACAAATAATTTATTCTTTAAAACTAATAATTAAACTAAAATTATGTGACATGAATTTCCGACTGTTTTGGTATCCAACAAAATTCGAATCAAAATACCAATGATCTAGATCCGATTCGATTCACTAATATTACTTGTTTGGTTGCTTTCTTAATGATCCAAACTAGGATCCTTTAAGTATTTGTCCAACATCATAAATATACTTAATTTCTTGATTCATATAAGCTTGAGCATACATTAGATTCTTGTTTAAGGAGTATTATGTATTATTTGTTTTCAAGGCTAATCTTGAAGTACTTATGAGACTAAATTTGTCTCTAGATCTTTCAAAATATCTAATAATTAACATCTAGAAATTCTTTAGTCTACTTTATTTTCTTTAGACCTATAAGCCTGACCTTATCTGGACAAACCCCAAAAGAATTCACTAGTTGTTTTAGTTGAATCTTTATTCCATATATAAGTTGTAATTCTTAACTCTTCCTTCCAAATGAATCAATTACATGAGATATTTCATAAATGTTTGTTTCAAATAAAAAAGTATCTAAAGTAGTTCTTTATTTCTTCATCTTTAATATGAGTGTCAATGCCCATGCCGATATTTCTTTCAACCATCAAATGACTTTTGACAATTAACTCAACCGTACATCAACACATTTACTTTAGTAATACTGAAGTTACCATCAAATGTGTATGAGTACTGAAGTTAAATTACTCCTTAGAACAACAAAACAAACTATAATATGTATTCTTTTATGCACCCACTTTCTTTAGTAATTTTCTTTTAGGTGCAATATCTGCAATTCTTACAATTTCATTTCTTTATTATGTATTAAGGTATTTGCTAAGTGAACACTATATATGTTATTTTTGTTTCAATCTTTTAATTTTTCTTACACAGAATTGATGTGAGTTCATATAGAGACTATGTCTCCCTTTAGACAACTAAAATTCACATCAATTAACTTAAGTGTAAATAAGAAAATCTAAAATTAGATGCATTAGAATACACTATTGTAACTCTAACTTTAATGCATTACTTTTGAAACAAAATAAAACATATATTATTTATGAAATCTTTATTCTAATAATACCCTTAGCAATTTTAAACCCTTTTAGATAGAATTCTTAAAAATACAACAAATTCTAAATATGTCCTTAAAAATTATATCATATAAAATGAACTTAAGATGTTGACAAGAAAATAATCCGTATAAGCAGAAGTGTTAACTTGATTAGATAACAAAACAAATGAACAATCATACTCACAAAAATTTAATAATCACATAAATTCAAAATAATGGTAAATCTCATCATAAGATACCAAACGCAACATTAATATTTAGTCTTTGAACATTAAATATTAACTTGCAAACGGTACTCTTTGTAGTAATCAAATATTAACAATAAGTCCTGTCAAACAATTGTTATCTTTGGATATTCCAATTATTCACATGCCCACCGAATAATTGTTACATATTTATTACCACATGTGCATAATGTTATTCTGACCAATTATTTATCTTCCTTTGGGCCGATTAAATACCGCATGAAATACATACACACTACCTTCTTAATTTATAAAACATATTAACCTTCACAAGAGAGCCTACTTTGGTAGGATGTTGCTTCAATTAATTGATTTAATAAAATTAATAACTTATGTACATATTTTAAGTGTATAACTCGACCAATGATTAAACTTCCTTTTGTCCGATTAATAATTGCATAGTTACAAACATAGCCGTCTTAATCTTTTAAAACAAATATGTTCTATAAATTAATAATTTGTACATTATTTAATTTTGCAATCCGACCAATTATTACCTTCCTTTGGGCCGATTACAACCGCATAATTACAAATTCAAGTGGGCCTAAAATTGTACCAAATTTGAATGTGTTATTAATACCGAAAATCCGAATGTTATTTTATGTATCAAAAATTGCATATGTGTTACACAAAACAAATAATTGTGATTTACTAATCACTCAATTATTTTTAATATCAATCAACACAATATATATATAAAGACCGAAATATGTATATATAATGTGGTAATATAACATGATTGATTATTCATCCAAATATAATAATAATAATAAATAATTAAATAATCATTACACAAGTTACTTAAAATTCTAATTTATCAATTATTAGGTTAATTAATTTCCTTAATTCTTGATAACTAACTTATTCTTGATAAATAACTTATTGATATTTATTTATTCTTTAATTGTAAATTATTATTATTATAAAATAATAATCTCTTTATTCTTTACTCTTTTTTTTCTTAATTTTTGAATACATTTAATTAAGTCATAAATAAATAAATGTATGTATTCATCCGTTTTTATATTAATTCAATAAATAAATTATTCTAAAATTCAAATTCCTGTAATTAATTCGGTTAAGATTCTTTATAATTATATTAAATTCATACACATATATATATATATAACCTAAATATATATATATTAATTAATATGTCCTTAATTAATTCTTAATTATTAATTTGACCAATTCTTTTAAAAACAAAATTAACATAGATTTCTCTCATATATAATTAATTAATTCCTTAATTAATAATAATTAATCATAATTAATTATTATTCTAAAATCTGAATTCTTTAATTAATTATAATTAATAATTCCATATATATATATATATATTAGATATAATATATATTTATTTAATTAATTATTTAAATAATAATTAATATAATAAATTCTATAATTAATAACAAAATATATAACTTCAAATAAATATATATATAATAGAAATAATTTCTCCTTAATTATCTCACTTTTTATTTTATATATATTATTTAGAATTATTCATTAGTAAACCAAAAAACCTATTCACTTCCTTATTAGCTTTATCATATTATATGCTAGGTATTCAAACTTTTTATCCTTACTATTATCATTAAACCCTTAATATCTAAAATGATTTAAAATTATGTTTTTTCTTTATTTTAATCTAATCAAAAAAATTTAGATCAATATATACATCAAATATTGTTATTATTCATTAATTCATTCTATCATTATCCGTTCTAGCTAAATTAATGAAGAATATATATATATAAATGTCTGCTCATATTCTAAAAAAAATTCTTATATCTCAATAAATAGATTGGACATAGAGAGGCTCTGATACAACTTGTTAGTTTTCTTTAATTTAAATCTTTAAATCCTTAAGTCTAATCTATATATACTCTATGTTGATAAATTGAGATAAACTGACATGCGGAAACATACTTGGATCTTGAATGAAGAACGGTCCATTAAGTCGTTCTTCGTTATTCTCTTCTTCTTAATCTTCTCTAGATCTTGGATCTTCTTGTTCTGGATCTATACTTGATTGTAATGTAGATCTTCTTATTCTTATCTAGACCTGGATCGAAATGTCTAATGTGGGGTGGGGTTTAAGTCTTCCAACCCTATATTGATAGCCTTTAGTGTTCTTTAGAGATGAACCTAAAATCTTATAAATATGTAACGCTATCTATATGGGTTTTGGGACCTAGTCCTAATATACTCATTTATTTTTGGCCTATCAACGCAATAATAAATGGTATTAAATGCTTCTACACAAATAATCCCCATATTTATTAATAAATGTCTGAATAAGCCCCATAATCTTTATACTTTAATAGATCTATTTAATTGGGCTTTAATCTTTATTATGATAACAACTAATAACAATTAAATAATATATGTAGCCAAATATTGGAAATAATTCCACAAAACCAACCATATTCTCATAATCGTATCTCCAAGGTGGTCTAACTCCAATCATCCTTAACCGACCGCCAGTTACACTCTGATTAATAGTTTTAGATGGTTGATAATCTAATTGTTCAGGCTTTGACATCTGACCCTCAACGTAGAGTTCTTTCTCCTTTTGTAAGTAATTTCTAACTCCACGTATTTATCAACACTACTACTTTCTCTTAGAGACTCCTCAATAGAGTCAAGTATATAAAGTTCTTATTAAAGATGATATTTTACTCAAATTACTTTTCTCTCAGATGGAGACCATACTTATATCCTTTGACACCAACTCTATAGCCTATAAATACTATTTTATTTGCTCTTTGACTCTAGTTTACCCTTACTGATATGATTCAAACCCGAGTAATTAACAGATTTTCCAGACCATACATCGTAAAGAGTTTTGTAATTAATCCTTGTGTGAGGCCCACAATTTATTAAATAACATGTTATAGTTACCAACCAGCTGCCCAAAATCTCTTATTAAGTATTGCATTAGAGAGCATGCACATTACTCTCTTTAGTAATGACTGATTCAATCTTTCAACTATATCATCATGTTGTGGTGTAAGCCTTACCGTGTGATGTCGAGCAATTCATATCCTTGCATAACTGATCAAAATCAGATGAACAAAACTTCAAACCATTGTAAGTTTGCAGCCTCTTGATCTTTTTCCCAATTTTATTTTCACCAATATTTTCCACTCCTTGAAGTATTTGAAAGTTTCCCCTTTATTTTTCATGAATAACAACCAAATCATCCTTGAAAAATCATCAATGATTATCAAGAATATCTCTAACCTCCAAGAGATTCAATGCTAAACGAACCACAATAATTCGAATTGTTATAATCAAGTGTATCTTTTGTAAAGTGAATAGCATACTCAGAGATATTAAATTCTTATTAATAAGTGGAACATGGATGACCTCATTTAGTGCACATAATCTACCATCGTGTGTTTGATCTTGATTGAGTCAATCTTAACTGCCTTATAAACATGAATATTTGCCATAGAAACACTACCATCATCTACCTGTTTGTTAAGATTTGAACCACTCTCATATTGAACAAATATGATATAAAGCTTCAGAATCAAAAACTCATGCATAACTTGATGGGTGTGTTCATCTACCACTAGAGAAATATCATCATTAGATAATGAATTATCTTCTACAGTAGTTATAGAACTAGAACCAGATTTTGCGGATTTTTCTTCAAAGAATATTCGTTCTCCAGTGTCCTTTCTCTTTATAGTAAGTACAGACATCATTCATCTTAGGACCTTTTGAAGTAAACGACTTATCCCTTTTCTTCTATTTCCCTCTCCCGTTACCTTCGCTGGTAAGAACCCCGAAGCTTGATTGTCTATAACTGTATCAGCTGCTATATGGCCCAAATCCCTTGATTGAAGGACATACCTAACGTCTTTTAGATTACTATATTCATCCAACAATGAAAGAATGAATAAAGTTTTCATATGATGGAGGAAAATATACTAACAAAATTAAGGCATCATCCTCATTATCAACCTTAACATTGATATTTCTTAATTCTAACATAATAGAATTTAATTGATCTGGGTGTTCTTTAATTTGCATACCTTCTTACATCGTAGGGTGAACAAATGTTGCTTTAGAAACAACATCGTTGTGAGCAACTTCTTCATATAGAGGCTCTCCAACTTTAATCATAACTCAATGACCTTCTCCTCCTATAAGACATCGATGATGACATCATATTCTAGGTACAACATTATTGTTGAATGTGTCTTCTCCTTCAGAATGGTCATCTCATTGATTATATATGTTTTTTCCGATACTTTCATCTCTCCTCATAGGCCTTATTACTATCTTCCATGTATTACAATATACTTTAATTCTTAATTACCACTCTATTACTTAATGAATAAACCCCATGTTTATTATAGGTCCAAGCTTTAATGATACTAGCATGTATTTCGGCTTTGCACGAGTAATAATATAAAAAACCGTGAAGAAATATTACGGTAAAAATGAGATAGCATTTTTAATTTATTTTTAAACCGTTTATGTTTATGGGCGCTCAACCCACAATCCGACTCAGTATCAATTTATTCTCAAATATATATCAATCATATAAAAAACTGTGAAAAAAAATATTACGGTAAAAATGTGATAGCATTTTTTTTTATTTTAGTCGTTTTAAATTTATGGGTGGGACAAACCACAATCCGACTCAAGTATCCATTACTCTCACATATATATCCAAATTAACCACAACTCTCGACCCTGCAATATGGACACTTTAAAAATGAATCATCATTATATATATATTAGTTAGTTAAAAAGTTGAACTTATATTGTTAAAATGTCCCGCGTTTATCAAATTTGGTGTTCAACTTAAAATATAAAGTGTTATTAGCCTAGTTTATTAAAGGGTTGTACTTGTTTGTTAGGTTGAAAGTTCGAACCATATTTATAGCTTTTTTAATTTTATTTTTAAACCGTTTTAAGTTTAAGGGCGGGTCAACCCACAATCCGACTCAAGTATCAATTTACTCTCACATATATATTCAAATTAACCACAACTCTCGACCCGACAATCCAGACACTTTAAAAATTAAGTATCATTATATATATATATATATTAGTTAGTTAAAAAGTTGAACTTATATTGTTAAAATGTCCCGCGTTCATCAATTTGGTGTTGAATTTAAAATATAAAGTGTTATTAGCCTAGTTGGTTAAATGGTTGTACTTGTTTTGTTAGGTTGCAAGTTCGAATCATATTTATAGCCTTTTAATTTTATTTTTAACCATTTTAAGTTTATGGACGGGTCAATCCACAATCCGACCCAAGTATCCATTTACTCTCACATATATATCCAAATTAGCCACAACTCTCGACCCGGCAATCCAGACATTTTAAAAATTAAGCATCATTATATATATATATTAGTTAGTTAAAAAATTGAACTTATATTATTAAAATATCCTGCGTTCATTAAATTTGGTGTTGAATTTAATATATAAAGTGTTATTAGTCTAATTGGTTAAAGGGTTGTACTTGTTTTGTTATGTTGTAAGTTAGAACCATACTTATAACTTTTTAGTTTATTTGTAACCGTTTTAAGTTTATGGGCGGGTCAACCCAAATCTGACCCAAGTATCCATTTACTCTCACATTTATATCCAAATTAATCATAGCTCTCGACCCGACAATCTGAACACTTTAAAATTAAGCATCATTATATATATATATATATATTTCTCAAGACAAAAAAAATTGTATACAAAACCAAATGAGAAAATATCAACTAGATAAAAGATTTACAAAAACAATAAACGTACGTACAACTAAAAATTATAATACGGCTTGCGTACTACATGATCCATAAAATTCTTTGGTGACATGCCTTTAGTCAAAGGATCAACAATCATTAATTCAGTGCTAACGTGCTCAATGACCACTTTCTTCTCTTTAACACGTTCTCTTATGGCTAAGTACTTAATGTCAATGTGTTTATTTTGCCTACCACTTTTATTTTTCTTATCCATAAATACAACAATTGAATTATCACAGTACAATCTCAATGGCCTAGATAATTAATCCACAATTCTAAGTCTTGATATGAAATTCTTCAACTATACACCATGATTATTAGTTTCAAAACATGATACTAATTATGCTTCCATAGTAGAAGTGGCAATCAAAGTCTACTTTGCACTTCTCCAAGATATAGCTCCACTGGTAAGCATGAAAATATAACCAGATATTGATTTTCTAAAATCAACACAACCTGCAAAGTCTGAATCGGACTAGCCAATCACCTTTAAATTATTCGTTTGTCTGTATATGAGCATGTAGTCTTTTGTCCCTTGAAAGTATCTCAATACTTTCTTTGCAACTTTCCGGTGGTCAAGACCTGGATTACTCTGATATCTTCCTTACATCCTAACAGAAAATACATTGTTTGGTCTAGTGCAGACCTGAGCATACATAAGATGCCTCACCCATTTCCTTCATATCAAAGTTTCTTGAGAGAAATTGTTTCACCTCATATAACAAACCTTTATCATTAGTAGCAAGTATATGTCATCCACATATAGCACTAGAAAACAAATATGGCTCCCACTAACCTTCTGATATATTCATTCATCCATAAGGTTCTCTTCAAAACCGAATGAAGTGATAACTTTATGGAATTTTAAATACCACTGACGGGAAGCCTGTTTCAGTCCATATATGGATTTATTAATCTTGCAAATCAAATTCTCTTTACCACTAGATAAGAAACCTTCTGATTGTTTCATAAAAACAACCTCATCTAGATCACCATTTAGGAAAGCCGTTTTCACATCCATTTGATGTAGCTCGAGGTCAAAATGAGCTACTAATGCCATAACTATTCGAAAAGAATCCTTTTTAGATACATGAGAAAAGGTCTTGGTATAATCAATTCCTTCTTTTTGAGTGAATCCTTTGACAACAACTCTTGCTTTATATCTCTCAATGTTTCTATTTGAGTCTTGCTTTGTTTTGAAGACCCATTTACAATCAATAGTTCGAAAACCATCAGGCAACTCGACGAGATTCCAGACTCTATTACATGACATAGAATCCATCTCATCTTTCATGGAATTATACCATAAGTCTGATTCCTTAGAACTCATGGCCTGTGAAATCGTCTCATCAACATTTTCGACTCCAATATTGTAGTCATTTTCTTGTAAATATACAATATAGTCACTAGGAATTGCTGACATTTTTATCCAAGTACCATTTGATCAATTTTCTCCTAAGTATCAAGATCTTGTTGTTCAATAGGTTGTTCAACAGGTTTAGGTATCTATTGAATTTCATGATCTACAAGATTAGGTTCAATATTTTGTGGAATATCTTGGACTAGTTGTTCAACATTTGCTTGAACTTGAGGCAAATTATTAACAACAATCACTCCATAATTCGAAGTGGTACACGAAACATATGAATAATCTTTCTTAGGACCAATATCCAGAGATTGATCACTCCCACTAATCAAGTCATTCTCAAGAAATTTTTGTTCCTTGATTCCATAAACCTAATGTTATTAGACGGACAATAAAATTTGTGTCCCTTAGACCTATCGGCATATCCAACGAAATACTCACTAATAGTCCTTGAGTCCAACTTCTTTTCTTGAGGATTGTAAACTCTTACTTCAGACGGACATCCCCAAACGCGTACATGTCATAAACGCAGTTTCCAACATTTGAATACCTCAAAGGGCGTCTTTTGGACGGCCTTTGTTGAAACTCGATTTAATATGTACATTGTTGTCTTAAGAGCTTTAGTCCATAAAGAATTAGGAAGTTTGGAGCTAAAAAGCATACTACGCACCATGTCCAATAATGTTCGATTTCTTCTTTTGGCTATACCATTTTGGTTTAGAGAACCATGCATAGTATATTGGGCAATAATCCCATTTTCTTGAAGAAATCTCGCAAATAGACCAGATGCTTGTCCATTCTTAGTGTATCTACTATAGTATTCTTCATCTCTATCTGATCTCATGATTTTAATTTGTTTTCCACATTGTTTCTCTACCTCATCTTTAAAGATTTTAAAAGCATCAAGTGCTTCATTCTTATTATTAAGTAAGTAGAGATACATATATCTTGAGTAATCGTTTATAAATGTGATAAAGTACTTATCTTTGTATGCATCCATATCTGGACTACAAATACCTGTATGAATGATTTTCACTATATCAGAACTTCTCTTGGCACCTTTCTTAGACTTGTTTGTCTATTTTCCCTTAATACATTCAATACAAGTCTCAAAATCAATAAAATCTAGAGTACCGAGTATCCCATCATTCACTAATCTTTTAACTCTATCAATGGAGATATGTCTCAATCTCTGATGCCACAACATAGAGGATTCTTCATTCACAACACATCTTTTAACACCAATAGTATTATGAACGTGCATGGTATCTAAATTGTGATCATTTTGCAAATTAAAACGAAAAAGACCATCCAACAAAATACCATTTCCAATAATATCAAATTTATAAGTTAAACTTAAACACAAATCTGAAAAGTTAAAGGAATACCCACATAACACTAGTCTAGATACTGAAACTAAATTCCTAGCAAAGTTTGGAATATAAAAGGAGATTTGTAATCTGATTCTTGAACCCAAATAGATTAGCTCTTTCATTATAACGTATCTTCCAAGCTCCTTCATTATCCTCATGTTTTCATGTATTATTTTCAATAGGAATTTTCCTAGCTGTAGTTGGAGCAGATTGCTTTCTTGTGTTGGTATCATGTTATTCTTTGATAACTTTTTCTGCAATTCTTTCAATTTCTTTGACCGTTGCTTCCTTAATTTCTTTCGGCACAAAATCCCTAACTTCTTTAAATTTATTACTTTTGTTCTTCCCCGTCCCCATAATGGCAGAAACAAAGTAATTGAAGAAACCCTAAGAGATGATCATAGATAAACCGCAATCGAGGGGAAAATTCCAGTGGTGTTTACAAATGCACAAGAAACCCTAGACTAGAGAAACTTATTTGAAAGACACAAGACAATACCTTGTCTCCCATACCGATCGTGTCGTGTCGCTTGTGTCGATTGCGCTTCTTTTGATTAATGGTGATTTCGGAGACAAGTTGATGACTTATGACAACGTCGTGTTTATCGTGTCGTTGTGCTAATCGTGCTTTTACACTTGATTTCTTTCTTGATATCATTATGGGGAAGAATTTTGTCCTTTCCCTTGTCCTTGGCATGATATTGTTTCTTCTTTCCTTGTGTTAATATATTCACTTTTCACCATCTTCCACAGCCAATCTACCCTCTTCCTAAACACACATGATCATTAATTCATTGATTGATCATTTATCCTTTATGTGTGTTGTAGAAAATCTTAAAAGGATTGTATTGTGAAGGAAGAGTGCACAAAATGAATTGAACAAGGAAAGAATCCGACATTTCAACTTCCAACGATTTTAGTAATAAGAAAAATATAAGTCTGCAATAAATATAGTAATAAGAAAAATGACGGACGATATAAATATTTTCGCAAAATAAATTAAACTTAAATGTTTGTAAAAGATTTAACAATAAGTTATATTTCCATTAACTATTATCAAATAATATACACATAGGGTTGTTATAATTACAAATATAAATATAAAATAACTCTAATGATTTTGTTAATTAAATGTGTACAATATATTGCAGTAACAAAAATAAATAATTTATTCGCAACTAGATCTGTAGTACAATGATAGAATATCATTGCAAAATATATTACACTAGTATTTTACATTTTAAAAAATATCTTTTTAAGTATTTGAAATCCTTTCGCAATAGGATTTGCATTAATTTATATAAATTTCTACTTATTAGTTATTTTCATACTCATCAGTGCACACATAAATACTATTTCTATTGAAAATAATCAATTATAATTAGTTCGCAATATAATTTAGAGTAAGTTATTAAATTTAATAACCCATCAGTGCAAACGTAGTTGCTAGTCCTATTAAATATAATTTTTCATAAATTGTTCGCAATAGGATTTGCATTAATATATATAAATTTATATTTAGGATATAATTTCAAATGTTTTCATACCCATTAGTGCAAAGATAATTGATATTCTTATTAAAAATAATCGTTTATAAATTATTTGCAATTATATTTCCAATAAGCTAAATAAATTTATACTTAGGATATATTTTCAAACGTTTTCATACTCATCGGTGCAAACTTAATTGCTATACCTATTAAATAAAATCATTCATGATCCTTCCACAACAACATTTACAATAAGGTATATAAATTTATATTTTTGAACTCTCAAGTACAAATCCCCTATATTAGTATGCACTAATTTTTGCACTAACCCATTTAAAAAATTATACTTCATTAGTGTTTGCACTAATAATTTGAATGTGTATTGCGAGAATTAATAAAATCGAATGACATAAATTGTTATTATTTTTGAACTATTGGGTAGAATTCCACTATATTAGTGTGAATTAATATTTGGACTAACTCTTTTAGAAAATTATATTGCATTAGCATTTGTACAAACAATTTGGATGTGTATTGCGAGAAATAGTGCAGATCGAATGACATAAATTATAATTATTTTTGGACTCTCGGGTAGAAATCCTCTATATTAGTGTGCACTAGTATTTGCACTAACCCATTTAGAAAATTATATTGCATTAGCGTTTGTACTAACAATTTGGATGTGTATTGTGAGAAATAATGCAGATCGAATTACATAGATTATAATTATTTTTGAACTCTCGGGTAGAAATCCCCTATATTCGTGTGCACTAGTATTTGCACTAACCCATTTAAAAAATTATACTACATTAATGTTTGCACTAACAATTTGGATGTGTATTGCAAGAAATAATGCAGATCGAATGACATAAATTGTAAGTATGTTTTAACTCTCGGATAGAAATCCCCTATATTAGTGTGCACTAATATTTGCACTAACCCATTTAGAAAATTATATTGCATTAGCCTTTGCACTAACAATTTGAATGTGTATTGTGAGAACTAGTGCATATTGAATGTCATAAATTGAAATTATTTTTGAACTCTCGGGTAAAAATCTCATGTATTAGTGTGCACTAATATTTACACTAACTCATTTAAAAAATTATACTACATTAGCATTTGCACTAACAAATAGGATATGTATTGCAAAAATTAGTGCAAATCCTATTAATTATTTTTCACCGACCACATCTACTACTTATTTACCAACTTTATTTAATTTTTCTTCTTCATTTTCCTTTATTCTATCTCTATCTTTTTTCTACATTTTTCATACATTCTTTATCATTTTACATCATTCGTCTATCATTTCTTTTCCAAAACTCCATCTTTCATCACCACCTTAGAAAGGATCTTAAAACATTAATACCAAAATCAAGAACATCAATATATTGGTTTTGCATTTCAATATATTGGTTTTGCATTTCAAGGTAATTATGTCTACAAAATCCAATATCACTTACTTTATATATTCATTGACTAATTATGTTTATATACATATATAAAAATATATTGATTTAGTGAATGGAGATTTATAATTCATAATAATAGATAACCATTGTTTTCTTGCTTTTAATAGGTATTTTTTAATAGGAGTGCATCTAAATTATATACATAATTATAAATGAGGTCTGACCATGACCATGACCATGACCATGATTAGATGTATACGAGAAACCCTGGAGGCATGGAAGAATATTTAAAATGAGTGCAAGAGTTCATTTCATTTGCCACAACTCAACTCGGTTATATGGATGGTGAAAAAATAAGGTGCCCTTGCTTAAAATGTCGTATTCAAAAGTACATTAAGTCGGATTTGTGCCTTAATCATTTGATTAAGCATGGATTCATGGCAAACTATCATAATATTATTTGAATAACCCAATATACTCAAATATCATTTCACTCATTCTCATATCTCTCTATCATATCACTTAATTAGTTAATAAAAATAATAAAATATTTTTTAAATAATTATTTTTTACGTTATCTATCTAAATTTTTTAACAAAAAAACATAGCATTCTCAAAATTATTAGTGATCATTATTTTATTTTTCAACATTCAAATAATCCAAATCCAAATAAGCTCTCAATTGAGTTGATTTTTTTAAAAATTAAATATTTTAAAATTAGGTATACTTCAAGGACTGATATATGTAACATAAGGCAGTGTCATCAATAATTAGGTGAAATTCGGCTTGGGTTATTTGAATAACCAAAATCAAAATTGGTTACTCACTCTCCACTCACCCATCATACTTATTATTCGATTCATTAATCAAAATAATAAAATATTATTTATTTTAAATATATTTTTTTATTTTTTTTCATTATATATTAATATATACCTTTAAATTTTTTACTAAAAAAATTTACACCTCTTCAAAATTATCACTAATAATTATTTTTTCAAATAACAAATTTATTTAAATAATCTAAAACCAAATAAGGCTTAAGTTTTAATAATGTGTAAGAAATCAATAAAAATTCTAAAATATATATATATATATATATATATATATATATATATATATATATATATATATATATATATGATATGATGATCATCAATCTTCCATATAAATTTGGATCCTTCTCTCCTCCCACCTGCTACCTAGCTAATTATTATTATTATTATTATTATTATTATTATTATTATTATTATAATAGTGTTTTCTTCAATGGCGTCTCTACCAGAAGATAAGCAAAATCCTCATCTTTTTCATAATATGACCATTTTGGTCACTGGCGCTACTGGTTTCTTGGCTAAACGTACGTATCTACATTATATATATATATACGTCTTTGTTTACTTATGTATAATTAATTATATATTCAATATTATATAGTATTTGTGGAGAAGATGGTAAGAACTCAGTCAGATTTCAAGAAAATGTATCTTCTAATCAGAGCAGATGATGTTTCATCAGCCAATCAACGCCTACTAGATGAGGTAATTAATAATTAATATATTTCTGGAATTCATTTAACTAATTAATTAATTAAAAGTAATCATGAATGATATAATTAACAGGTGATAGAAAAAGAATTATTTGGAGTTGTTGGAGAGCAATGGGGAGCAGATGAACTTAAATCTTTCATTTCTGAAAAAATAGTTGCAGTTCCTGGGGACATAAGATCCTTAGATTTCGGGATTAAGGGCGATGACTCAAATATTATGCTTCAAAACATGCTTACAGATATTAACGTTATTGTTCATTCTGCCGCCACTCTCCAATTTGATGGAAGGTAGTACTTTAAATAATTATTAATCATATTCTTAATTAGAAAAAGAAAATATAGTGAATGTGACAAATTGATATATATATATATTGACATGCATGTATATATGTAATGCAGATATGATGATGCAATAAACACAAACCTGAAGGGAACTATGAACGTCTTGAGCTTTGCCCAAAAATGCACAAACCTAAAATTGCTTCTCCATGTTTCCACTGGTCAGATCCCTCTACCCTCCTTTGTTTCAAAACTTTGATAATATAACTTCATTTATAGATGGTCGATATTGATTGTCGCTAATATCTAATATTTTACTAGTGTGATTTAGCTTCGTGTATAATCTCTCTTTGTCGTCAGCTTACGTATGTGGAGAAAGGGAGGGATACATATCAGAGAAACCGTTTAATATGGGTGAAAGCCTCAATGAAGTTGATGGATTAAACATCGAGACCGAGATTAAAATGATGGAAGAACAGTTGAGTGAACTTAAGGCTAATAAAGCCACTGAAAATGAAGTTAAGTTGGCTATGAAAGACATGGGCATGCAAAGGTTATTATTAAATTGGATATCATTGATGATCTTCGTGTACGTAATAAATCAATATCATTTAATTTATTCACGAATGAATTTTACAGGGCAAAAAAGTATGGCTGGCCAAATACATATGTTTTTACAAAAGCTATGACTGAAATGTGGTTAGGACATTGGAAAGGAGATATTCCTTTGGTTATCATGCGCCCAACTATAGTAACTTGCACCTTAAAAGACCCTTTTCCTGGTTGGATGCAAGGCTTCGGGTATTTAGATTCTCAAGAATTAATTAAGAAAAACAATTTTCATTATTCCATAATTGACAAATTCCAAATATAGATGGTCTCTTGGTTTTCTTATAGATCAATCAATGGATTCATTATAGCTTATGGCAAAGGAATAATGAAATACCTCTCATTTGATCCACAAGCAAATATGGATATGGTACTCATATGTTTAACTGTCTATTATATATCCAATTTCATTTAAGGACAATAATAAAGTCAAATGTTAAAACGAAATGAAAAGAAATGTGGTTTTGATTTTCAGATACCAGGGGATATGGTTGTAAATGCAATTATTTGTGCAATTATAGTGAATATGAAACAATTAAATCTTGGTGATACAATAATCTATCACATCAGCTCTTCTTTGAGAAACCGAATCAACTATGGTCGTTTTGTAAGTCTTAACTTCAAATATTTCACCATGAATCCTTGGTTTGACAAAAATGGTAAGATGATTAAGGTTGCTCATGAACTTCAATCATTTCACACATTTGCGGCCTTTCATACATACATGAAATTCTATTACTTGATGCCATTGAAGGTGAACAACCATTCTTTCATTTCACCTATTATCTAGTTAAGTTTCTAATAATTTTGTGTCCAATAATAAAAGTAAAATAAAGTATATTTTGTTAATTGAACAGGTTTTGCAATTGGTGAACAAAGTAACACGCCTATCAATAATAGAAACCACATTCGCCAACCTTAATAAAGGTGTCAATTTTGTGATACGGTTAGCTCATGTATACCAACCTTACACGTATTTCAAGTCAATGTAAGTCAAAATTATGACCATAATTTTTTTCTGTTTATATATTTTGATTTGACAAATTTATACAATATTTATTATTATTAACTTATACAGTTTTGAAGACAACAACACCGAAAAGTTACGAGAGGAGGTGAGAAGAATCTATGAGATAGATGAAAGTATGTTTGATTTTCATCCGGGGTCGATTGATTGGGAGGATTATTTGATGAATACACAGTTTCCGGCCACAGTGAAAAAGTTATTCTAAAAATATTGATATTCTTCTTCTCTTCCTACCTTAAATAAATCTGTATTGGTTAATGTTGAATTAATAATTATTATTTTCATGTAATGTTCTTTGAATGCATCAAAACCTATTTCTTCTATACTTCTATCTATTGTATCCTTTCAATACGTTCATACTACCAAAGTTGTGCTTGTAATAAATGTTTTATCGTATAATAAGAAGTTTAATTTAATGTGTTCATAATAAATGGTTTATTCTCTTATTGGATTGAAGGCCAATTGTTTTATTCTCGTTTTGGATTGAATGAAGGACGCGCAGAAGCATTAAGTTTTGTTTATCTGAACAATATGAATTCCTTTCCAACGAATTTAATTACTGTTAAAGGGAAATGGAATGGCTAATGTTGACAATCCCCATCGGCATATAGAACCGCATATAGAACCAATACCTATGGTTTCAAGAACTTTTTTCACTAGTTCAACATGTTCCTTCCCTGTTTTTTAGCCCTATATTCAATAATCATCCTATTATCTCTCTCGATCATGAACAAATTATCTAGTTGTAATGGCTCGGAATCGATAAATTAATTTAGTCTTTATTTTTTGATTTGATTTAATATTTTGTATGATCTAAATTCTCGTGTTTATTTTTTTTTAATTAATGATATAATTATATATTTAATATATATTTTATAAAATTTACAAATAATATATTTATTTTAATTTTTAGGTACCACAAAATTTGAATTTACATAGAGCTCTCAATAACTATAATTAACTACTAAATATAATAAAAAAGATGTCTTATTCCATTTTCTCCGCCATCACTGTGACTCAATTATAGACTTATAATTATCTTATCTTGGGTGATAGAAAAGAATAACTCCTCAAGGTTATGAGTTAAGTAATCACACTTGAATTATTTAAAAATAAAAACAATTCAAGAACCATTTCCTACTCTCACTACTCAATATTCAATGTCTCCGGAATTATCACCAAATTATTCACACGCTTTGTCGTGTCCATATTGAATATTACAATTTATCCAATTTTTTAAATATATAATAGTATTATTAATTATATATATATTTTTTATCTCACCGTATTATAATATATTCATTATTTATATCTTATTTTATATTATATATAAATATTAATTATATAATTAATTAATTAATTAATTTTTTAACTATAAGTCTTGCTATTCGTTAGGTCGTCAGTCTTTTGATATATATTATGAAAATATATATATATATATATATATATATATATATAAATATTGTTGTTATATATTTAATTCGAAAATATAAATTTATAATTATTAATTATAAAAAAAAATTTTAAAATAAAATTTTTAAAATTTTAGTGGTCACAAAATTTAATTTTTTATAGTTCACATACTTTTTTTCCTCTCTATCTAAACGACATTTGGAATACATTAAACTTAATTTATTCATTTGGTTTTGTTAATTGCTAGCCATTGAGAGCTTGAGCACCAATAAAATTTCATCATTCCAAAAAACAAAACTATGCTATTTCTTGTGATATTTGGTAGGGTAGTGCCGGTTAGCTTTATTTACTATCTGTAAAAATTATTTTTGCTGTAGTTACTCTACACCTCTACGGTTGTTGAAAGAGTGGGACCTGACTTGGTGAACACTGTGTATTAATATTTATATAAATGGTATATATAATATAAAATTGGACCTGATTGGGTGAAAGTAATTTATATATATGTTTTAAATATTTCTAACTTAATTAAATATTATTTCATTCTACTCTTTATAAATTATATCTCTTAATTCATTAAAAAGTTATTTTTATTTTATTTATTTTAAAATTTATTTCATCATTATATATTACTATATTTTTTTTTAAATACCAAACAAGACTATTTAAATAATACAACAATTATTCTAATAACCAAAAAAAAGTAAAACATCTTCATCCTAACTAGTACAGAACAAGTGCCAAAAAAACATTTATAAATAAGTTAGATAACATAGTGCAATACTTTCAATCATATTTAATACTCCTCCCACCTAATTAAGTAATTATTAAACTTTCATTTGTTATAACAGAATCTTGAAAATAACGTAAATAATAAATATATATTATTTTTTTAAGTGGTTTATCAAAATAAAACTTAGTTACGTCCACCAAAAGAGAATGTTATTGAGAAGATTGTTAGATAGATAATATCATAATAAATTAGGATTATAACACGAGTTTATATAACACTAGGTCCTTGAAACCCTAATACAGAAACCTTAAAAAATAGATAATTGAGTCGGCCCATTAATAAATCACAACTATTCAAGTCTATTCAACAAATATACACCCTGACTTGAATTCTCTTAGATGTCCCAAGTGCATTTGTCAATGCTCAGATGGCCCATATACATTCGTCGATATCGGATGACCCCTGTGCATTAGTCAATATCATATGGCCCAGATGCTTCCGTCGATGTTGGATGTCGTAATTGAATTAGTCAATGTCAGATGGCCCAGAAGCATTAATCAATGTCGAATGGTCGATGCCAGATAGCCCAAATGCATTAGTCAATGTCATATGGCTTAAATGCATTAGTCAATACAAAATTACCCATATGTATTAACCAATGTCAAAATGCCTCATTTTCTTTCTCTCTTCTAGAGTTGCCACTAGGGCAAATTAATAGTTTCTGATGTTAAGCAAACCCAAACAATGTTGGAACTTGCTATGAGACTAACTCCCAAATATGATTCTTGTGAAGTGATTATATATCATCTCTCATTGTTCAAACCATTGTGTAGCTTTAAAAATATATACAACTTCTTTGTAGGTGGATAGTTTAGATGTATCCACCTCCAACTCAACAACTCGTAGTTCATAACCATGTTAGTTTCTTTAATCTAAATCTTTAATCCTTAAGTCTATAATCTATATACTCTATGTCGATAAATTGAGATAAACTGTAATTGCGGAAACATACCTGGATCTTGAAAGAAAAACGGTCCATTAAGTCGTTCTTCGTTATTCTTTTCTTCTTAATCTTCTCTAGATCTAGGATATTCTTGTTCTGGATCTAGACCTGATTGTAATGTAGATCTTCTTATTCTAAATCTGGACCTGGATCGGAATGTCTGATGTGGATGGGGTTTAAGTCTTCCAACCCTATATCGATAGCCCTTTAGTGTTCTTGAGAGATGAACCTAAAATCTTATTGTTTGATGAGAGAAACAAATAGGTAGGCTATTTATATGGGTTGGGGACCTAACCCTAATATACCCATTTATTATTCGGCCCATTTACGAAATAATAAATGGTATTTCTGCTTCTACACAAATAATCCTTATATTTATTATAGATGTCTAAATAAGCCCCATAATATTTATACTTTAATAGATAACTTTAATTGGGCTTTAATCTTTATTATGATAACAACTAATATACAATTATAAATAATATATGTACCCAAATATTGGAAATAATTCCAACAATCTCCCACTTGGGTCATATAATATTTCCTTCAATTGTATATTATAACTTTAAGAGCTCAAAATATTGTTATCATTTTCAAATACATCTATATCAATATCGTCCATCAATTATATCAACATAGAATTAAAACGATTTTTGTTACATTAATTCGTAACTAAACTCTCAATAGTCACATATGTCAATACAATCAAATGACATAGATTAAACATGGGTGTGTAGTGTGGATTAACATGTAGTGTGATCTTTCACATGTCTAATACCAACTGGTCCTCCTTTAATCCCTATAGAGATCAATCTGAATAACTTTATAATCTTTATATCTTTAAAACTAAATCTTTAATTTCTTTATAAACTGATTCTTTAATGTGCACATAAATTCCAAATGATATCTATACAAGCATCACAATACAAACTCCCACTAAAACTGTATATCATCTAAATATGCAATATCCATATGAACAATATGTTCATGAAAGACCCCGGATAGCAAATATTTAGAGAACTGATCCGTAATTTTAGAGTTTATCCAAATATGCTAATTAGATAAGTAAACATTCTAAATTCTTTATTTTCCAAATAGTTCGACTTAGTCGAACTCATATTACTCTTAAAGTAAAAGAACTGTAAATTATTGTCACGTAATATCTTTAGTGGTCTTTCTATATCATTCATAATTTGCAACACCGTGACAAAATTTTGCAGTCATATTCTTTAATTGGATGCCACAAAACACCTAATAAATCCTGCCATCATGTTGAAATAATTTGAGTGTCTGCTTAACACTCTTACAAATAATTAATTCTTTAAACTAATAATTAAACTAAAATTATGTGACATGAATTTCCGACTGTTTTGGTATCCAACAAAATTTGAATCAAATACCAAATGATCTCTATCTGATTCGATTCACTATATTTACTTGTTTGGTTGCTTTCTTAATGATCCAAACTAGGATCCTTTAAGTATTTGTCCAACATCATAAATATACTTATTTTCTTGATTCATATAATCTTGAGCATACATTAGATTCTTGTTTAAGGAATATTATGTATATATTTGTTTCCAAGGCTAATCTTGAAGTACTTATGAGACTAAATTTGTCTCTAAATCTTTCAAAATATCTAATAATTAACATCTAGAAATTCTTTAGTCTAGTTTATTTTCTTTAGACCTATAAGGCCTGACCTTAACTGGACAACCCCAAAAGAATTCACTAGTTATTTTAGTTGAATCTTTATTCCATATATAAGTTGTAATTCTTAACACTTCCTTCCAAATGAATCAATTACATGAAGATATTTCATAAATGTTTGTTTCCAAATAAAAAAGTATCTAAAGTAGTTCTTTATTTCTTCATCTTTAATATGAATTGTCAATGCCCACGCCGATGTTTCTTTCACCATCAATTGACTTTTGACAATTAACTCAACCGTACATCAACACATTTACTTTAGTAATACTGAAGTTACCATCAAATGTGTATGAGTACTGAAGTTAAATTACTCTTAGAACAAACAAAACAAACTATAATATGTATTCTTTTATGCACCACTTTCTTTAGTAATTTTCTTTTAGGTGCAATATCTGCAATTCTTACAACTTCATTTCTTTATTATGTATTAAGGTATTTTCTAAGTGAACACTATTTATGTTATTTTTGTTTCAATCTTTTATTTTTCTTACACACAATTGATGTGAGTTCATATATAGATCATGTCTCCCTTTAGACAACTACAATTTACATCAAATAACTTAAGTGTAAATAAGAAAATCCAAATTAGATGCATGAGAATATATTATTGTAACTCTGACTTTAATGCATTACTTTTGAAACAAAATAAAACATATATTATTTATGAAATATTTATTCTAATAATACCCTTAGCAATTTAACCCTTTTAGATATAATTCTTAAAAATACAACAAATTCTAAATATGTCTTAAAAATTATATCATATAAAATGAACTTAAGATGTTGACAAGAAAATAATCCGTATAAGCAGAAGTGTTAACTTGATTAGATAACAAAACAAATGAACAACCATACTCACAAAATTTTAATAATCACATAAATTCAAAATAATGGTACGTCTCATCATAAGATACCACACGCAACATTAATATTTAGTCTTTGGACATTAAATATTAACTTGTAAACGGTACTCTTTTGTAGTAATCAAATATTAACAATAAGTTCTGTCAAACAATTGGTTATCTTTGGATATTTCAATTATTCACATGGCCCAACGAATAATTGTTACATATTTATTACCACATGTGCATAATGTTATTCTAACCAATTATTTATCTTCCTTTGGGCCGATTAAATAACCGCATGAAATACATATACACTACCTTCTTAATTTATAAAACATATTAACCTTCACAAGAGAGCCTACTTTGGTAGGATGTTGCTTCAATTAATTGATTTAATAAATTAATAACTTATGTACATACTTTAAGTGTGTAACTCGACCAATTATTAAACTTCCTTTTGTCCGATTAATAATCGCATAGTTACAAACACAACCGTCTTAATCTTATAAAACAAATATGTTCTATAAATTAATAATTTGTACATTATTTAATTTTGCAATCCGACCAATTATTACCTTCCTTTGGGCCGATTAACAACCGCATAATTACAAATTCAAGTGGGCCTAAAATTGTACCAAATTTTGAATGTGTTATTAATACCGAAAATCCGAATGTTATTTTATGTATCAAAATTGCATATGTGTTACACAAAATAAATAATTGTGATTTACTAATCACTCAATTATTTTTAATATCAATCAACACAATGTATACATAAAGACCGAAATATGTATATATATTCGAATGTGTAATATCATCCAAATATAATAATAATAATAAATAATTAAATAATTAATTACACAAATTATTTAAAATTCTAAATTTATCAATAATTAATTTCCTTAATTCTTGATAACTAACTTAATTCTTGATAAATAAGTTATTGATATTTGTTTATTCTTTAATTGTAAATTATTATTATTAATAAAATAATAATCTATTTATTCTTTACTCTTTTTTTTCGTACGTCAATACATTAATTAAGTCATAAATAAATAAATGTATTCATCCGTTTTTATATTAATTCAATAAATATATTCTAATATTTAATTTTTAATATGATATTTATAAAATATTATAAATATGTTAGGTAAATATAAAAAATGTATATTTTTCTTTACTTAATTCTCAAATCATAACCTAGTCTATAGATTTATTAATACATTAATAATTATTTCAGAAATAAATATTACTTAAATCTTTAAAATAATATTATCATTATTTTCATTTCTTATGTTAATTATAATAATTAATTATTATTCTAAAACCTTAATTCCTTACATAATTATATAATTAAGATGATAATAAATTATTATTCTAAAATTCAAAATTCCTTTAATTAATTCGTTAAGATTCTTTATAATTATTATTAAATTCATACACAAAATATATATATATCCCAAATATATATAATATATTAATTAATTCTTTAATTATTAATTTGACCAATTCTTTTAAAAAAAAAATCAACTCTTTAGCATAGATTTCTCTCAATATATAATTAATTAATTCCTTAATTAATAATAATTAATCATAATTAATTATTCTAAAATCTAAATTCTTTAATTAATTATAATTACTGAATTCCATATATATATATATATATATATATTATATAATATATATTTATTTAATTAATTATTTAAATAATAATTAATATAATAAATTCTATAATTAATAACTAATATATAACTTCAATTAAATATATACATAATACAAATATTTTCTCCTTAATTATCTCACTTTTTATTTTATATATATTATTTAGAATTATTTTCTTCGAAAAACAAAAAAAACCTATTCAACTTTCTTATCAGTTATATGCTAGGTATTCAACTTTTTTATATCCAATGATCTATACTAATCCTTATCCATGTTAATGTTATTGAGTAAAAAAAACGTATACATTTATATATTAGGTAAGTATATCCTTAGTATTTGACTATTCAATCATTACAAAAAACTCTTTTGGCAACGCTTAAAAAGGTTTCTGCCAACCCTTAAAAGCGTCGCTAAAAATATTACCGACACTTATTCTTGCGTCGCCAAAAGTAGGGTGGGTGCAAGTTATAATGACGCTTAAATAAGCGTCGGTAACATTAATTTAAGCGTTGCTAAAAGTCTATTTCATTTTTAACCATTCTTTATATTATAATATTAATTTTTTTTTGACAATTTATCTGAATATTTTTCCAAATTAAATTAATAATCAAGAAAATTTAATTTATACTAATTAATTACATTTTTAATTATAACAAAATTAATATAAATTTTTACAACAAAACTATCTCATAAAATTCAAATTATTTGAATTCTTCTAACAACTTCTCTACATGCATCTGTCAACAACTTTCTAAAAAGAATAGGATGTGGTTACTAAATATTGTAGTAAAGTCATGCAATTCTCTATGGTATAGGCACAAAGTACCAAAAACTATAACGGAGAGGAAAAGATCATACAATGACCTGGAATATGTATAAGATGAACAAAAAAGAGTACTATAAAATCAGTTAAAGACCTTTCTCCAATTGTTTCTGGCAGTAGAAGATTATTGCGTGAGCAGCCCAGAACAGATATAAAAAACGAGAAAAGTACATTTCTATCAGATAATAACAATGCTTTAAATTCAACCATTAAGCTTAGCAGTTCCCTGAGAAAGTGACTCCATTTTCCACTTTCACCTGTCATAGTTTTAACAAAGAAGGCTGAATTATATAAGATACCGCAGCTCGCACATCCTGAAAGAAGATAATAACATGCATAAATTTAGATAAAAAGGAAAAGATTATATTCTTGTCATTAATACAAAATCATTTAATGTACACTTGGAATGAAAATCTTCAACCAAAAAGATGTATAACATGAATATCACTAGACAGGAACAAGCATGGAAGGAAATTCAGTCAGAAGTTAAATAAGTAAACTTTCAACTGATTGAGAACAAAGAAACAAGAAAGAGCGAAGGCTTTCCAGCTGGACAGCTAATGGAATAGCTGTCCCAAGAAAGATGAACCATAAATAAGAAAGCAAAGTTAGTGAATACACAAAACAGAATACATAATAAGTAGCAGCAACCCTGATACTATGTATATAAGGAATTTGACAACTGTACTCTATGTTATGCATATACTTCTCATACAAAACACAAGGAATGTAACTTAAACTTTAGCAAATAAAGCTTTTCTAAATATTGTGTCCCAAAATTATTTTTAATGATAAATGAAAGCACAAAATTATTTAGTAAAGGTTAATGATAAACAAGATATAAAAGACAATAAATACTCAAAAGCATGAAAAAAATAAACAATATCAGAAATGTCAAATTAGATGGTAGTAAAAAGGGATGACATTAAAACAAACCTTCTTCAGTGAAAAATCTAGATAAAAATCTGCCTTGGGAATTCTTGAATTTTGTGACTAGAAAGTTCAGATGCTTATGGAAAACATGTTTTGACTTAGATGAAGAGGAAAAGACAGAAATCCTGTGAACACAGCCAACCCTGCTCATCATCCTGAAATTCCATGTTTTGCAGTGATTATTAATTGTAAATAGATGTGGGTTGTTCCAAAGATAGTGAGAACAAAAAATAAATAAACAAAAAACTACAAACCTTTTAGAAACCTGATGAAACCGTAGTAAAAAATTTCCCCAGCAACTTCCAGAACAAGGCAAGCAATATCTCAGCATTGAGTTGTCTCAAATTGGCACCAATATTGACTTGAAAAGTTGCTCCAAAAATATATTGCAGTCTCCATCCATAATTATTATGCTTGTCTATTAATGGAAGTGTTAGAAGTTAAAAGAATAAAAAAATGTAATAAGAGAAATAAAAAGTATCAAGGGCTTCCAGTATCATAATTCCATCTAAAAACATGATATAAGCTTATAACTTCTTATCGTCCCAGAAGCATTCTAAAATCCAAATAATGGAGAAACTACATTGATTGGAAGAGACAAAATGATGAACTTTATCTCTGTCAAATGAAGGAACTTCATAATATAACAAAATTAAACCAGAACTTAACACCAAAAATCAGGTATGACAGAAAGGGGAAAAAACTAATTTGTAATTGAAAGGAACCAAAATAAAAAGATACCAATCTTCTGCTCCATGGATGAATCCAATAAGACGAAGAAAAATAATGTTTTCAACAAGCCACGGCATATGTTTTGCTGGATCCAATGAGACTGTTTCTGCAAACCTTCTTAGAGTATCCATGTTGAAAGAAGTTATGGAACTCTGTTTCAGCCTCTGAATTGATTTGAGAAAAAAATCTAAGAAGGTTAATTTCATTCCAAGCATATTGACAAAATGATAATCATATTCAATTAGCCTATAAGATATCAATAAATGCACTAGTACCAAACTCTCTGCAGGATATGATGGCTCACTAGGAACTTCAAACATTTGAACAAAAAAAGTAAAAAACATTAAAATATGTTTCAATCAAGCAATAATAGATTAAGAAATAAAAAAGAATGATGATATTGATACACACCTGAATTTAAAGGAAAGAGATCCAACAGTAACATTATCAGAATTAACTGGCTAGAAGAAAAAATGGTTATGAAATCATAAACTCTCGAGAGTTTCAAATCAATGAATAGTATGCTTCAATTCAACTGTAGAGATCATAAAGCTAGTGCTTAATATATACAATTTCAATAGTGGATTAGCATTTCTAATGATATTAAGCTACCAACAAGAAGAGTAAACCATGAATATGTCAATGGAAGAATGAAATTATTCATAGATAGCAATTGAGTTCAATTTCTGTAACAAACCGAAGAGGAATTCGTTATGAACTCATAATAAACTTTATTTTCTCTTAATTCACCTATTATACATTCGTCGATATCGGATGACCCATGTGCATTAGTCAATATCATATGGCCCAGATGCTTTCGTCGATGTTGGATGTCCTAATTGAATTAGTCAATGTCAGATGGCCCAGAAGCATTAATCAATGTCGGATGGTCGATGCCAGATAGCCCAAATGCATTGTCAATGTCATATGGCTTAAGTGCATTAGTCAATCCCAAATTACCCATATGTATTAGCCAATGTCAAAATGTCTCATCTTCTCTCTCTCTTCTAGACTTGCCGCTAGGGCAACTTATTCGTTCCACTACTTTCCAACTCATTTCTGGTTCAACAATTTCAACACCGCGCCCCTTCTCCAGGGCGGCAGATGTTTCTGACGTTAAGCAAACCCAAACAATGTTGGAACTTACTATGAGACTAACTCCCAAATATGATTCTTGTGAAGTGATTATATATCATCTCTCATTGTTCAAACCATTGTGTAGATTTATAACTATATACAACTTCTTTGTAGGTGGATAGTTTAGATGTATCCACCTCCTCCTTAACAACTCGTAGTTTATAACCAACCATATTCTCATAATCGTATCTCCAAGGTGGTCTAACTCCAATCCTCCTTAACCGACCGCCAGTTACACTCTGATTAACAGTTTTAGACAATTGAGAATCTAATTGTTCATGCTTTGGCATCTGACCCTCAACGTAGGGTTCTTTCTCATTTTGTAAGGTAATTTCTAACTCCACATGTTTATAAACAATACTATTTTCTCTTAGAGACTTCTCAATAGATTTAAGTATAAAGTTCTTATCAAAGATGATATTTTTATTTAAAATTACTCTTCTCTCAGATGGAGACCATACTTTGTATCCTTTGACACCATTTTCATAGCCCATTTTCTCTTGACTCTAGTTTACCCTTACTGGCATGATTCAAACCTGAGTAATTAACAGATTTTCCAGACCATACATCGTAAGGAGTTTTATAGTTAATCCTTGTGTGAGGCCCACGATTTATTAAATAACATGTTGTAGTTACCACCGCTGCCCAAAATTTGTTATTAAGTATTGCATTAGAGAGCATGCACATTACTCTCTTTAGTAATGGCTGATTCAATCTTTCAACTAGATCATCATGTTGTGGCATATGCCTTACCGTGTGATGTCGAGCAATTTCTATCCTTGTATAACTGATCAAAATTAGATTAACAAAACTTTAAACCATTGTAAGTTTGTAGCCTCTTGATCTTTTCCCAGTTTTATTTTTCACAAATATTTTCCACTCGTAGAAGTATTTGAAGGCTTCTTCTTTATTTTTCATGACAAACAACCAAATCATCCTTGAAAAATTATCAATGATTATCAAGAAATATCTCCAACCTCCAAGAGATTCAACGCTATCTGAACCACAATAATTCGAATTGTTATAATCAAGTGTATCTTTTGTCAAGTGAATAGCATACTCAGAGATATTAAATTCTTATTAATAAGTGGAACATGTCTGACCTCATTTAGTGCACATAATCTATCATCGTGTGTTTGATCTTGATTGAGTCAATCTCAGCTGCCTTATAAACATGAATATTCGCCATAGAAACACTACCATCATCTACCTGTTTGTTAAGATTTGAACCACTCTCATATTGAACAAATATGATATGAAGCTTCAGAATAAAAAACTCATGCATCAACTTGATGGGTGTGTCCATCTACCACTAGAGCAATATCATCATTAGATAATGAATTATCTTTTACAATATTTATAGAACTAGAACCAGATTTTTGCGGATTTTTCTTCAAAGGATGTTCGTTCTTCCAATGTCCTTTCTCTTTACAGTAAGTACAGACATCATTCATCTTATGACCCTTTGAAGTAAACGAATTGTCACTTTTCTTCTATTTACCTCTCCCATTACCTCCGCTAGTAAGAAACTCCGAAGCTTGATTGTCTATAATTGTATCAGCTGCTATATGGCACAAATCCCTTGATTGAAGGACATACCTAACGTCTTTCAGATTTACTGTATTCATCCAACAATGAAAGACTTTATAAAGTTTTCATATGTTGGAGGAAAATATACTAACAAAATTAAAGCATTATCCTCATCATCAACCTTAACATTGATATTTCTTAATTATAACATAATAGAATTTAATTGATCTGGGTGTTCTTTAATTTGCATACCTTCTTACATTCGTAGGGTGAACAAATGTTGCTTAAGAAACAACTTGTTTGTGAGCAACTTCTTCATGTAGAGGCTCTCCAACTTTAATCATAACCCAATGGCCTTATCCTCCTATAAGACATCGATGATGATATCATATTCTAGGTACAACATTATTGTTGAATGTGTCTTCTCCTTCAGAATGGTCATCTCATTGGTTATATATGTTTTTTCCGATACTTTCATCTCCCCTCATAGGCCCTATTATTATATTCCATGTATTACAATATACTTTAATTCATAATTACCACTCTATTACTTAATGAATAAATCACATGTTTATTACAGGTACAGGCTTTAATGATACTAGCATGTATTCTGTGCATTTGCACGAGTAGTAATATACAAAATCATAAAAAAATATATTATGGTAAAAATGTGATAGTATTTTTAATTTTATTTTTAACCGTTTTAAGTTTATGGACGGGTCAACCCACAATCCGACTCAAGTATCCATTTATTCTCACATATATATCAATGATATAAAAAACCGTGAAAAAATATTACGGTAAAAATGTGATAGCATTTTTTATTTTATCTTTAGTCGTTTTAAGTTTATGGGCGGGTCAACCCACAATCCGACCTAAGTATTCATTTACTCTCACATATATATCCAAATTAACCACAGCTCTCGACCCGACAATATGGACAGTTTAAAAATTAAGTATCATTATATATATATATATATAGATTAGTTATTTAGTTAAAAAGTTGAACTTATATTGTTAAAATGTCCTGTGTTTATCAAATTTGGTGTTAAATTTAAAATATAAAGTGTTATTAGTCTAGTTTGTTAAAGGGTTGTATGTGTTTTGTTAGGTTGCAAGTTCGAACCATATTTATAGCTTTTTTAATTTTATTTTTAACAGTTTTAAGTTTATGGGCGGGTCAACCCACAATCCGACCCAAGTATCCATTTACTCTCACATATATATATCCAAATTAACCACAGCTCTCGACCCAGCAATCCAGACACTTTAAAAATTAAACATCATTGTATATATATATATTAGTTAGTTAAAAAGTTGAACTTATATTGTTAAAATGTCCCGCATTCATCAAATTTGGTGTTGAATTTAAAATATAAAGTGTTATTAGCCTCGTTGGTTAAAGGGTATTACTTGTTTTGTTATGTTGCAAGCTCAAACCATATTTATAGCCTTTTAATTTTATTTTTAACCGTTTTAAGTTTATGGGTGAGTCAACCAATAATCCGACCAAGTATTCATTTACTCTCACATATGTATCCAAATTAACCACAGCTCTCGACCCGGCAATCCAGACACTTTAAAAATTAAGCATAATTATATATATATATATAGATTAGTTAGTTAAAAAGTTAAACTTATATTGTTAAAGTGTCCCGCGTTCATCAAATTTGGTGTTGAATTTAAAATATAAAGTGTTATTAGCCTACTTGGTTAAAGGGTTGTACTTGTTTAGTTAGGTTGCAAGTTTGAACCATATTTATAGCCTTTTTGGTTTTCTTTGTAACCGTTTTAAGTTTATGGGCGGGTCAACCCAAATTCGACCCAAGTGTCCATTTACTTTCACATTTATGTCCAAATTAACCACAGCTCTCGACCCGACAATCCGGACACTTTAAAAATTAAGTATCATTATATATATATATAGATTTCTCAAGACAAAAAAAAATTGTATACAAAACCAAATGAGAAAATATCAACTAGATAAAAGTTTTACAAAAACAATAAACGTACGTACAACTGAAAATTATAATACGGGACCAAGTCCCATTCGTACTACCTGATCCTTAAAATTCTTTGGTGGCATGCCTTTAATCAAAGGATCATCAATCATTAATTCAGTGTTAACGTGCTCAATGACCATTTTCTTCTCTTTAACACGTTCTCTTATGGCTAATTACTTAATGTCAATGTGTTTATTTTGACTACCACTTTTATTTTTCTTATTCATAAATACAACAGTTGAATTATCACAGTACAATCTCAATGGCCTAGATATTGAATCCACAATTCTAAGTCTTGATATGAAATTCTTCAACTATACACCATGATTATTAGCTTCAAAACATGATACTAATTATGCTTCCATAGTAGAAGTGGCAATCAAAGTCTACTTTGCACTTTTCCAAGATATAGCTCCACTGGTAAGCATGAAAATATAACCATATGTTGATTTTCTAAAATCAACACAACCAGCAAAGTCTGAATTAGAGTAGCCAATCACCTTTAAATTATATGTTTGTCTGTATATGAGCATGTAGTCTTTTGTCCCTTGAAGGTACCTTCTTTGCAGCTTTCCAGTGGTCAAGACCTGGATTACTCTGATATCTTCCTAACATTCTAACAGAAAATGCAATGTTTGGTCTAGTGCAGACCTGAGCATACATAAGGCTTCCAACAACTGAAGCATATGGAATGATTTTCATTTGTTCTCGTTCATGCTCATTTTTCGTACATTGGTTTAAATTTAACTTGTTTCCCTTCACTATCGGTGCTATACTTAGTGAACGATCCTTCATACGAAATCTCTCAATAACTTTATTTATATAGGTCTCTTGAGAGAAACCTAAAATGCCTCGAGATCTATCCTTATGGATTTTAATCCCGATAACATAAGATGCCTCACCCATTTCCTTCATATCAAAGTTTTTTGAGAGAAATTGGTTCACCTCATATAACAAACATTTATCATTAGTAGCAAGTAATATGTCATCCACATATAGCACTAGAAAACAAATATGGCTCCCACTAACCTTCTAATATATACATTCATCCATGAGGTTCTCTTCAAAACCGAATGAAGTGATAACTTTATAGAATTTTAAATACCACTGACGGGAAGCCTATTTTAGTCCATATATGGATTTATTAAGCTTGCAAACCAATTTCTCTTTACCACTAGATAAGGAACCTTCTAGTTGTTTCGTAAAAACAACCTCATCTAGATCACCATTCAGAAAAGTCGTTTTCACATCCACTTGATGTATCTCAAGGTTAAAATGAGCTACTAATGCCATAACTATTCGAAAAGAATCCTTTTTAGATACAAGAGAAAGGTCTTTGTATAATCAATTCCTTCTTTTTGAGTGAATCCTTTGAAAACAACTCTTGCTTTATATCTCTCAATGTTGCCATTTGAGTCTTGCTTTGTTTTGAAGACCCATTTACAACCGAAAGTTCGAAAACTATTAGGCAACTCGACGAGATTCTAGACTCTATTACATGCCATAGAATCCATCTCATCTTTCATGGCATTATACCATAAGTCTGATTCCTTAGAACTCATGGCCTGTGAAATCGTCTCATGATCATTTTCGACTCCAATATTGTAGTCATTTTTTTGTAAATACACAATATAGTCACTATGAATTGTTGACCTCTTTATCCTAGTAGATCTCCTTACCATTTGATCAATATTCTCCTAAGTATCAAGATCCTGTTGATCAATAGGTTGTTCAATAGGTTTAGGTATATGTTGAACTTCATGATCTACAAGATTAGGTTCAACATTTTGTGGAATATCTTGGACTAGTTTTTCAACATTTTCTTGAACTTGAGGCAAATTATTAACAACACTCACTCCATAACTCGAAGTGATACACGAAACATATGAATAATCTTTCTTAGGACCAATATCCAGATATTGATCACTCTCACTAATCAAGTCATTCTCAAGAAATTTTGCGTTCCTTGATTCCATAAACCTAGTGTTATTAGACGGACAATAAAATTTGTGTCCCTTAGACCTATCGACATATCCAATGAAATACCCACTAATAGTCCTTGGGTCCAATTTCTTTTCTTGAGGATTATAAACTCTTACTTTAGACGAACATCCCCAAACACGTACATGTCGTAAACTCGGTTTCAAACTTTGAATAACTCAAAGGGCATCTTTTGGACGGCCTTTGTTGGAACTCGATTTAATATGTACACTATCGTCTTAAGAGCTTCAGTCCATAAAGACTTATGAAGTTTGGAGCTAACAAGCATACTACGCACCATGTCCAATAATGTTCGATTTCTTCTTTCAGCTATACCATTTTGGTCCGGAACCATGCATAGTATATTAGGCAATAATCCCATTTTCTTGAAGAATTCTTGCAAATAGACCAGATGCTTGTCCATTCTCAGTGTATCTACTATAGTATTCTGCATCTCTATCTGATCTCACGATTTTAATTTGTTTTCCACATTGTTTCTCTACCTCAGCTTTAATGATTTTAAAAGCATCAAGTGCTTCATTCTTATTTTTAAGTAAGTAGAGATACATATACCGTGAGTAATCGTCTATAAAAGTGATAAAGTACTTATTTTTGTATGCATCCATATCTGGACTACAAATATTTGTATGAATGATTTTCACTATATCAGAACTCCTCTTGGCACCTTTCTTAGACTTGTTTGTCTATTTTCCCTTAATACAGCCAATACAAGTCTCAAAATCAGTAAAATCTAGAGTATCGAGTACCCCATCATTAACTAATCTTTTAACACTCTATCAATGGAGATATGTCTCAATCTCCGATGCCACAACATAGAGGATTCTTCATTCACAACACATCTTTTAACACCAACAGTATTATGAACGTTCATGGTATCTAAATTGTGATCATTTTGCAAATTAAAATGAAAAAGACCATCCAACAAAATACCATTTCCAATAATATCAAATTTATATGTTAAACTTAAACATAAATCTGAAAAGTTGAAGGAATAACCATATAACACTAGTCTAGATACTGAAACTAAATTCCTAGCTAAATTTGAAATATAAAAAGTTTTTTCCAAAAAAAAATAAGACCACTACTTAAGACTAGTTTTCACGTTCTTACTGCTTCCACATGTGAGGGAATCTTGTTTCCAGAATAGATGCTTTGCTCACTTCCCACTAGTTTTCTCAGGTTTTGCAATCCTTGTAAGGGATTAGTAACATGGATTGTAGAACCAAAATCAATCCACAATGTGTTATGATTAACATCAATCATATTGAATTCATAACAGAAATATGAAAGTTGAGTACCTTTATCCTCAAGTCATTTCTTGAATTTAGGACAATCCTTCTTTATGTGCCCCTTCTTTTTACAGAAAAAAACACTTGATTTCTTTTTTTTGAGAAAATGGTTAAAACTATTTCATTAAAATACCAAAATTGGGAGGGTCAAAAATCAAATCTAGACAAATCTTAGTTATAATTAAAATATGATAATCAAACGACCCTGAAGAGCCTGATTAGTAGCAATCAAACATACAAGAAACAGAGATTACAAACTGTATCAAATCTTAATTATCACAATCAAGATTTTTATTTCCATACCAACTTGATTTTTTAACAAGTTGTCTTCCTCTTCCCATTGTCCTTCCTCTTCCCCTTCCCTTTCTCTTGCAATGAAAGGAGGATGAACTGGAGAGGTTGATGAATACTGCCTATTCTCATTTTAATTTCTTTCTTTATATGAACCTGTTCTGATTTGATAGAAAGAATTATTGTTCAAGATTTATGGGTTGTTCACCTTGTTGTTCTCAACTTGAATTTAAGATCATTATCTTTATTTTCTTTAGCTTCAGCTTTGGAATCCTCAGCAACTTTAGTTTCCTCTGTATCAACCTTATAATTATCTTCTTCCACTTGATTAGCTTGAGAATCTTTCTCTCTATTTTCATCAGCAACCACTTCAACTTGATTTGATTGAGAATCCTTAAATATCTTTTCAAGATGATTAAGTTGAGGTTCCACCTCCTTCTTCGTACTGTTTTCTTCTTGTACAAAATTTTTATCTTCTGTTTCATGGTCTTTAACTGTATTTTGATCTTTGAAAATAGGCACCTCTATTTCGTTTTCCTGCATGTTTACTTACTGATCTTTATTAATTTTATCCAAATTACATTTTGGGCTTGTATGTTGGAAGGTATTACAGAAAGAGCATATGTCTGGCCTCCACTCATAAGTGATTTCCATGACAGTATGTTTTCCTTTTCTATCTATTATTGTCATACTTTTCGGCAGTGTGCTTCTAGGATACACCTCAATGCTAATTCTAGCAAATGATATGTGCTCTCCTCCTTCAGTAATTGGGTCCATGTATAATGGTTTACCCAATAAACTTGCAAAATGACTAAGGGCTTTAGAATTGTACATATGTACAGGTATATTCCAGAGCTTGAACCATATATGGGCAGTTTCTTTTGGCTTATTCAATAGTTTCAAGTCTTCGGACCAATTTTCCAACTTCATACAGTTGGATCCTATATATGTATGTCCATTTTCTAGAATTTTCTCCAGATTAGACCCCTTCTTGAATTTAAAGAAATATAAATCATGATCATTTGCTGAAATCTTCTCCAGCCCTTTTCCTTTCCATTGCTTCAACGGAGCATCTTTAGTAATTGAGAAGGATACTATGTAGTTTCCCACAACTACATTTTCTCATTCCTTTATATGGTTTTCCTCTACTTCAGTAGGCAATTTAAATTCAAATGGAGAATTCAGTATCTCCTCTTTTGTATGTGTATTGCCCAAGTAGATTTTCCCTTTATAGGCATGATCTTCTGACTTTTTTGTATTCTTTTTTTTCATACTTAATTAGTTTTCCATGTCGAGTTGATCCTGATAGTATATGACTTAGATTTGGGAGCTTTCATCATCTCCTTCATTTTAGCAACTAACCATTTAACAATTTCCTCATATTCTTCTTTTTTCAGCAGATTCTAGTCTTGAAGATAGTGGATGTTGAGTTAAATTGTAATATGCTGCGCTTTCTCCTTATTGATGACAATTTCTCCCCTTTTGGCATGCATAAGGAACTTTGTAATATGATTCTTGAGCCCAAACAGATTAGCTCTTTCATTATAGCGTATCTTCCAAGCTCCTTCATTATCCTCATGTTTTCATGTATTATTTTTAACATGAATTTTCCTAGCAGCAGTTGGAGAAGATTGCTTATTTGTGTTGGTATCCTGTTGTTCTTTGATAACTTTTTCAGCAATTCTTTCAATTTTTTTGACTATTGCTTCCTTAATTTTTACAGCACAAAATCCCTAACTTCTTTAGATTTATTACTTTTGTTCTTCCCCTTCCCCATAATGGCAGAAACCCTAAAAGATGATCACAAATAAACCGCAATCGAGGGGAAAATTCCAGTGGCGCTTACAAATGCACAAGAAACCCTAGATTATAGAAGCTTATTGAACGACACAAGACAATACAGTGTCGCCCATGCCGATCGTGTCGTGTCGCTTGTGTCGATTGCGCTTCTTTTGATTAATGGTGATTTCAAAGACAAATTGATGACTTATGACGACGTTGGACAATATCGTGTTGCCCGTGCCAATCGTTCCTTTATTCCCATGTCTATCGTGTTGTTGTGTCGATCGTTCCTTAACACTTGATTTCTTTCTTGATATCCTTATGGGGAGGAAATTTGTCCTTTCCATTGTCCTTGGCCTGATATTGTTTCTTCTTTCCTTGTGTTACTATATTCACTTTTTCACCTTCTTTCACAGCTAATCTACCCTCCTCCTAAACACACATGGTCATTAATTCATTGATTGATCATTTATCCTTATGTGTGTTGTAGAAAATCTTAAAAGGGTTGTATTGTGAAGGAAGAGTGCACAAAATGAATTGAACAAGGAAAGAATCCGACATTTCAACTTCCAACGATTTTAGCTTAGTTGTTATGTCCTTCATGAGCATGATATGATCATGCACACCTCTAACCCCTTTAAGGGTTAATGATGAGAATTTTAAAATAAGGGTACTAGCCAATTCTTTGTCCGAAGACACAAACTGATCATACTGCTCGATTGAACCGCTAATACCATCAAATATTTTGGTTTTTATAAACATAACGTACACTAATAAAAAAAGATCAATAACGACGGTAGGGTTCGTCGGTATTGTAGTATAAACAGTCGCTATAAATAACTAGGGATAGTAAAAAAGCGGTCGTCAGTCGTCGGCATTGGGCTTGTCGTTATTATTCAAAAACACATATAACGACCATTTCAGTACCGTCGCCATAGAGCACTCTGTAACGACTTCTCTTACCGTCGCCATAAAACACTCTATAACGACCACTTTCAACGTCGCTAAAGAACACTCTATAGTGACAGTCATGACCGTCGGTATAGAGAACTCAATAACGACCACTTTTACCATCGCCTTAAAGAACTCTATGATGACAACTCTTACCGTCACCATAGAATGCTCTATAACAACAACGTTTACCGTTGCCATAGAGGACCTTATGACGACAACTCTCATTGTTGCTAAAAAATGTTCTTTGGCGACCACTCTTGCCCTCACAATTGAGTACCTTGTTTGTAGTATCATTTATAAATATTAAAACAAATTAAATAATATTCTTAAAATATAGAATATTATAAAATATTTAATTTCAAGTTTTAAGAAAATCAAAATTGCTTTATAATTTTAACAAAATGACTAATTTTAAGTGAAGCAAGTGAGAAAGTTTTAAGAGAAAATTTATTTTCTACATTTCACACTTCAAATGAATCATCCTTCAAGCACACCAACAGAATCTACTTCGTCCACCTGAACCAAAACAAAAGAGAATTATGCACAAATTTTAAACAACTATTGAATCAATCTAGTTTCACGATTCTAAACCACAAAGATCAACTATATAATATATTTTTTACACATGTTGATACATAAGTCCTCTCAAATCCTTATATTAGTATAACATTCATGATCATTTTACTTACTCGATTCTGAACCTCAAAGATCAACCATAATAAAGATACGTTAATAGAGATAAAATAGATGTGAGAAAACCTAAGCAAAAGAGCAATACACTATAAACTCCTAGTAAAGCAATAATGTATCTTCCATTTCGAGTCAATTGAGATTCCTATTATAATTATGGCCTTACATCGACTATTATAAATAAATACAATCCATAACTTACAAAAAACAAAAGTCTTCAATACTTTAAAAAAATCTTTATCTTTCTAAATTTGAAGTATTTATCAATAATAAGAAAAATTAATTGTAACCAATCAACATAACAGTGAAAACACCACTAAAATTTATATAAGTTAAAATAACAAAAATTATAAAAGAATATACCTATTAGGCTATTAATCTATTGAAGAATGAAAATTATTCATTGTTTTCTTAAATATCATCAAAAATGAACTTTTCTATGAAATAGTTTCCCATTAGATTCATGTCATGGAAAATAGTTTTTCTTTCTAAAATAAAGGGATGTTCAGATATGCCTGAAAAGTAACATAGAACTTCAGCCACTCGTTAATGTTCTCTTTAATTTTATTATCCCAACCTCAATTTGCTTATAGCTTTTCTATCTAGATGCTGACAATAAATTCCCAACAATGTAGAAATTTATCATTTATTATGTATAAATAAACAATGACCCTATATTTGGAAATATTTTTTTATTTTTTATTTTTCCTTGAGAATCAGATTCGTTCGAAGACTAAACTTACTCAACACAATGACTTAAATTGATTTATTGTTATTTTTCATTCAAATCTAGATACAAAAATATAAATTATAAGTGTTTGCATCATAACTTCTTAGGATATTTATTTCAAATATAAAATAACATGCTGATAAACTTTAGGTACTTACCCTTATAATTTTCAAGGTTAAATACAGTAGCAAACTCATCATTTTGGACCTACATTAGTGGAAACACACAAAGAAAATGAAATTATAAAACATACATAAGAATATACAAAAATAAACTATGCAGGCTAGTTAACCAAAAAGAAGTGTTTTTAGATATGGAGAGAGAATAAATAAGAACTTGTCGCAAAAGTTGTTCCTGTGCCTCGATATTTTGGGCAATTTCATTACAAATTGGATCATATTTTGCTATCTCCTTTTTTAAAAGATAATCATTTGATCCAGTTGAGGACATCAACTTTGACAATATATCATACTGAAACCCCAGAAGCATGTCAATATATCAAAGTTGTAGTCAAGAAAATAAACAATAAAAATCCATACATGATGATGGATTTAACATCACATCTTAGAGAAGCCAAGCAATTAAAATTCGCAACTTGTAACTAACAACAACATATACTAGAATGTTAACAATTGGGAAATGATAATGATAGTAGTAATTTTCTGGTGTACAAATTAGATGTAAAGAGAACTTCTAGCAGCAACCTAAAAATAATTTATAGCTACAAAAATATTGACACTCTTGAAAGTGAAAGATATAAGGTCTACATTTGAACCTATAAACCAAAAATCTGTTTGATAAAACTAAAAATTAATAAGTGTTTTAATTGAAAGATTATTTTAGCTACAAAAATCTGACACTCTTAATAAGAAATAAGTAAAATTATTTTAGCTTAATTTGAACTAAATCTAAAGAATAAAGTGATTTTAAACAATTTTTATCAAATGAGCTTCATTAGAACGTAATGAACGAACAGAGAAAGAACAAAGAATGAAATCATTCATATATAGCGAAAAGCAGGATCAGGGAGAAATGTTTAATAAATATACCTTCATCTTCATCTCTTTAAACATGTCTTTAATCCATACTCGTTGAGCACCAAGATTCTCTAGTTGCTTCTACAATAAGAAGAAAAAGTCATCAAAACATGAAATAAATACTCAAAATGGAAAATGAATGTTCAATACATGAAAAGCAAAATAAAATGTCAAATAAAATTTTAATTGTTAGCACTATTTCCACAAAATAAGAAAGATACATTTAACAACTTACAATAATTGAAACTCATATGTTCAACTTGGATAATTACTACCTATAAAAATAACAAGATCCCTGAGTTAAATGAATTATAATTGGTTTTATTGTTATATTTGTAGAGAAGCAACAAGCAGAAATTCTTATAAGTTTGCCAACTTTTTTTTTTTGATAGAGTTGGAGGAAGTTAATTCTAGAACATGAATTCTAAGTTTCTGAAGGACAATTTCAGAAAAAACATAATGTTGATAAATTATATTAGGAAACTAGTGATTGTATCAAAAGATCTTCATGGCACTTCTCATTTACTCCCTTCATTGTTACTATCAAATGAATGTCCAAATTATAAGACCCTTGAGTGTTTCCAGTATCTTTTAAACTCTACGCTCTACCATCTCTAAACTACCATTATCTATATATTATCTATAGAAAAAACAAGTTGAAGAAAAAGAAGAGAGACTTGGAGAATTTAGAAGGAGGAGAGAGTTAGGAAATGTGATTCTTTATTATTCCAAACCTTATTTGTTTACAATGGTTATGCATTATATATGGGCTAATACTATATTCTAACCAATCAACCCTTCATTTTCCTAATTCTTATGATAATACTCTTATGTGGATCATCAATATTACATCATAAATTCAATCAACATAGTCTGTATTAGTACAGAAGTATCTAATACAATTCAGAATAAGGATATCCCTAAATTTGGAAGGTTGTTTTTCTGTATTCTGGTTATTTTGTTATATGATTTTTTGATGCAAGAGATGGTAATAAAGCTGAACAAAATTGAAATAAATAAAGAGATCAAGGTTATGAGTGATTTCTGGCCATCAATTGTATAAGAGGGTAAAATGAAGTCATTTTCATTATCGAAATCATCACACCCAAAGGTTAGCCATCTAACCCTGTTTGATTAGCTGGAGCATTGGAAATCCTAATGCGCTACACATAGTGACCCTAATTGTCCAATCAGTGATCATTCATTAGATTCAATTTGTTAATAATGGAGAATAGATCACTTTCTAAATCATACAAAAACCATTAATAAGTTTTTGAGACTCCTAGTTAGTGATACTACATAAACTCAAGTATTCTCAAACTTCATAGGATCTTCTTACTACAGGAAACCAAGTCAAAAGAATATCCAAGTCTAGTTTTATAACCTTCAGCCAAACGTCCTTCAATATGGACAATCTTTTTGTAATTCATTGATATGTTTAACTCGGAATTTGTACAGTTAGGCAAGTAAATCATACAAATTGAAGAAACTGAAATCAACATAATCTAAATTTAAGTCTCATACATTGAACTCTAAATTATACTTAATTCATAAATTTTCCTATCTTTCCAGAGGATCTAACAAAATTATATAGAAAAATGATAGGGGGAGTTGCAAACAGAAACATGGAGAAGCTTACTTGGACATAATCTGAGTATCAAGTTCCATTCTCATGGGAAAAGTTGAGCCATGGTGTTTACAAGCATTATCCTCTTCATCTCCTCATGCACCTTATTCACCTAAGAAAGAAGCATGCGCATACGTAGAGATGTTAACAGAAGAACACGTTTATATTTATTACTAATCGATATATGAAACAATATACTCTATATACCAATTGCTGTGCAGATTCAACAGGATGAGATCCAATGATATCGTTTTGAACGCTTTAAAGTCCAAAACAAAGTATGTCATTTTGGAATCCTCCAATATCGTGATCGATTTTCTCTATTCTCGCGGCTTCCATGATTGCCTTCTTCTACAAATACTCTCACCTTCTCTTGTTACTGGATAATCGCCGGTGCAACGGAGATTAAAACCTTGAAAGGGGAGTTCTCTAACCCTTCTCTATCTGCAGGTTCTAACTCTCCTACGAGAGCATCACGACCTGCTCGTGGAGTTCACTCATTTTAGGGTTTAATCAATGCCGATTAGGAAATAAAATCTCAATCTTAAACATGAACGGAACGATGAATGAATAAAATACAGAAAGACAAACGATAGTGAGATAGATTGAAAATCGACATAACATTCTCTCCTTCGTATAACTTGGTTGGAACACCGTAAATCGAGACGCCTGTTCAAAAGAGTGATCAAGTGAGCGGGGAGCCGGAATTATGACCGTGTCTGGTGTTGATTTTGAATGAAAGTGGATTCAATTGGATATTATTGATCTAGTGACTATATTTCTTTATTTGTATTAAAAATATAATTTTTTTTTTAAATTTGTACTAAACAATATTATTTAAATAATTTCATGAATTATTTAAATAATAATATTTCGAACAAACAAACACATATTCGAAATGATGATTTTTTTAATTTTGGAAATGAGAAAATTTGACATTTATATCATTACATACTTCTGCTAAAAATTTGTAGTGACATTTAAATAGACTTTAAATGAAAGATATTATTGTATGATTCTAAATTATGTTAAATAAATGTTAATGAAAAATAAAAACTTATCTTAATATAATATTAAAAAAGGATAATTAATGCTGCCACAAATTAATAGGCAGAAGATCTGAGTTTCAATTAGTAATTGACAAAAAAAAAATGATTTGGATTCAATTTATTTTCTAAAATTAATGTTAATAATTAAAATAGTTACTATTTTATTAAAAACAAAATCAAACCAGGTTAAAGAAGCTTTATACTTTGTTATTTTATTTATTAATCTCATTTAGATTTATTTTTAAACCTAATATATATATATATATTTTGTAAGAATAATAATAATAGTTTAATTTAAAACTAATGAAGTATAACGAGGGTCAAAAACCATCGGTATAGTGGTTACAATACCGAGAGCTTTTTAAAGTGGTCGCTATTAAGCCCCAGATACCGAAGGCTTTGTAAATGGTCGCTATTATATCCTAAATACCTACCACTATCGACTTGGTCGACAATGATATGATATCTACCGTGGTTTTTGTTCCAGTCGGCATTTGTCGTCGCTATTGCAATGTTTTTTACTAGTGGTAGAGACGATTAGATCGCTCCTACTTTTCATAATGATCAATATCATTTGAAATATTTTCTCTACTTATAGCATGGGGTTCATTCTTCTTGATAGCATAATCAATGTCCAACCATCTCAAATGAAGAAGAATTCTCTCCTTCCAGATCTTATAGTTGTCCCCATCTAGCTCGGGAACATCCAGTTTCATATCAGAGTAATTAACATGTTGTACTGATGTATTTTAAATAAAGAAAACATGTTCATTTTATCAAAACTTGAAGCTAACTTAAACCATATAACATGTTATCAATGTAATTATTGTTAATAAAAAATGAATCTAGAGACATAAAACTTGCATGTGGGACTAAGTTCTAATTTTATTATATTCATTCTGATTATATGATAAAACTATTAAATTAAGTCTTATTTTATAATCTTTGTGGGTAAATTAGAACACATAATTTAATATCTTATCCTAATTAATCATGAAAAATGTGATAAAAATTCTTGTGGGATAAAAGTTATCACATTTCTTACGATTAATCACAATTTAATGTCATTAATCAGATATGATTCTAAAAACTATATATAGTTAAGATGTTGTGGCTATTCCTCAATTAATTAAAATCATAAGAATTACTTTACATTAAATTAAACAATATCGTATTCATTGCAAAATAAATTATTTATGCAATTAATGATGAATGAGCTCTTAAAAATTAATATCAAATATGTTATTTTAAATCAAACTGTACATTTTAACCTATTCAAAACCTTGGCTCCTTTTCACTAGAATTTAATTATGCGAGTATATAAACAAGAATTACCATCGGAAAAATTGGGCTAAGCTTATTGTTTTTTTAAAACTCTTATCTAGTTGATAGTTTCTCATTTGGTTTTATATACAAATTTTTTTTCCTTGAGAAATATCATTAAAGTTTGGACCTATAATAAACATGGGGTTTATTCATTATGTTAGGAAATGAGTCAACAATAGCAAGGGTTGATCAAACTTTGTTAACCACACTTACTTCACTTCAATATTATCTTTGTTAGAAGATAATATATGTTTCAATTCTTCACAAGTCTTCACAAACTTTTGAACGAAGTCAAGTGTAGAACTGTTTGTTTAGACTTGAAACGAGAGATAAAAGGTTGGAAGATTCGGAATGTAAGGAATACAAGACACAAAGTTTGTTTATGGATGTTTAAATCAAACTCTCCTACGTCATCCTTTCTTCTCGACCTTGAGAAGGATTCCACTAGAATATTTGATTTGAATAACACCTCTACACAAATCCAGTTAGAACCAGGTTTTAAACACTACATGTTTCTGGACTCCTAGCTCACACAACACTTGTTGAATAGATATTATCTATTCAACTTACAAAGAGCTCACAATTAAAAAAAAGTGATACAATGCTTTTCGGTATGAACAATCTCTCGCATAAAAACGCTAAGGAAAAAGCTTGAATATATATTTGTAGAGAGAGAGTTTTTAATGCAAGAGAGCTTAGAGCATCAAAGTCTTCTTTCTATTTTTCTTTGATCTTCTTTGTTAGGATCGGGATCGCCGATAGAGGACCGGGGTTCGGCTAAGGGAGATCTCTTTACAACAACACACACCAATTGGCACTAATCCGGTTAAAGATTAGAACCGTTCTTAACACTACGCAGGTTGTCACAGACTCTTGAACCGAGTTCAAGGACATAAATGTATGTTTCAACCTGAAGCAATTGCACACGATTCGGTTAAAGAATGTAGTATGGAGAAATCGGTTTAGGTGAAGTAAATTCGGTTCGATTGAAATAGGGAGAGAGTCGGTTCGGTGAGTTTAGTGAAAGAAAGTAGATGAAGAACACAAGACACAGGTTTTTATGGATGTTCAGAGCAAACTCTCATACGTCACCCCTTCTTCTCAAACAGTGAGAAGGATATTCACTAATGGAATATTCAACAACACAATACGATCGAGTCTTATTTACTGCTCGATATACACTTTACAATACTCACACAATATTGTAATACACTTTTACAACGGAATGTTTAACGTTTATCCAAATTAGTTGGACCTACATATTTGATTTCCTTGTCTGATTTTGAATCATGGTCTGCCCAATTGTCGGTTGAAGAGATCTTGACAAATCTTACGAATGGAAGATTGCCTTTGTTGAGTTTCATCCCGTTTGAAGATTTTCGGTTAGCCGATTTGCTACCTTGTAGCCGAGCCCAAACATGCATTTGGTATGTCTTTGATATGTAGACATCTGGCTCACCGCCTCACTGGATTTCTTCCAGGCATCCATGACATATTTTGCTCTTTTGTTCTCTTCGGTTAGCTATTGAACTTTCTCCTTGAGCTTCTCATTCTCAAGGGATGATTCAAACGGTTCATATGTCTTGGTACCACTCGGCTCGCTGATGGTTCCACTTGACTCTCCGGTTTCAACGTTTGACCAGATCGGTAAGATTGTGGATAGGTTTTTGAACTCAGAAACCATGTCGTTGAGTGCAATGACCAGATCCTCTTGAAAATTATTTACATCTTCTTCCTTAGCCATGAAGCAGGTGATTTCGTCTTCATCGTTGTCGGAGTAAGCCCACTCACTTCCACCATCAGAACTTATTAGTGCTTTTTGAGTCTCTTTTCCTTCATCGTTTTGTTGGTTGTTATTCCTCTAATAGTTGTTTACCGGTTTTCGGTCATCTCGTCTCGGGCTTCTGCATTCCGACCTGAAATGACCAAAAGCGTTACAGTTATATCATCTTACATTAGATTTGTCACCGTAATCATAGTTGTAGTTTTGGTTGTTCGATGGCTGATTCTTGTTCATGAATCTTCCGAATTTCTTTGCAAGCATGACCATCATATCATCGCAAATCTGATCTGGATTTTTGACTGGTGTCAGATCGGCTGATACAGGAGCTGTTTGTTCCACCGATGTTACCAAAGTCCTAGTTGCGGTTGAGGTTGAAGCTTCATCTTCGATTCGAGATTTCATCTCAAACTCGTACGCTTTCAGATCCTTAAAATACATTATGCAGTTTCATCTGCCCGAGATTGCTCGATTCTCGCATCACCATGGTCATTATATCCCATGCACTTGGTAAAGATCTTAAACTTTAACGATTATTTCCCGATTATTGTATCTTTTTCCAAGTGTATATAGCTCGTTTACCACACTAGTGAACCGATCACTAAATTCCTTCACGTTTTCTCCCGGCTTCATTCTGATGTTCTCATACTTCTGAGTTGCCACCAGAATCTTGTTTTCTTTAGTCCTTTCATTTCCCTCATGGAGCTGAATGATAGTTTTCCAGGCTTCCATTGCACTTTGACAATCTCTGACTTTACCGAAAGTGTTGTTGTCTAGAGATTTGAAGATGTGTCTCTTGCAATGGTTGTCCAGGTTGTTTCTCCTTCTATCTTCAGTCGTCAATGCACCGATCTCCTTCTCAATCTTTATCGGACCTTCTTTTAGGATGGAGCACATTTTATCATCCATAGTGATCAGATGTAGATACATCTGAACTTTCCAGTCGACAAATGTCTCATTATTTAGCATCGGGGGTCTTTCGTTGTGACTCATATTTGCTAGCGTTTTCAGTTGCTTGAGTGTTAATATTCCTGCTCTGATACCACTTGTTAGGATCGGAATCGCCGATAGAGGACCGGGGTCCGGCTAAGGGAGATCTCTTTACAACAACACACACCAATTGGTACTAATCTGATTAAAGATTAGAACCGTTCTTAACACTACGCAGGTTGTCACAGACTCTTGAACCGAGTTTAATGGCGAAAATGTCTATTTCAACCTGAAGCAACTACACACGATTCGGTTTAAAAAGGTAGTATGGAGAAATTGGTTTAGGTGAAGTAAATTCGGTTCGGTTGAAATGGGGAGAGAGTCAGTTCGGTTAGTTTAGTGAAAGAAAGCAGATGAAGAACATAAGACACAGGTTTTTATGGATGTTCGGAGCAAACTCTCATACGTCATCCCTTCTTCTCAAACAGTGAGAATGATATTCACTAATGGAATATTCAACAACACAATACGATCGAGTCTTATTTACTGCTCGATATACACTTTACAATACTCACACAGTAATGTAATACACTTTTACAACAGAATGTTTAACGTTTACAACTGTTTCACTTTGATCAAAGAAACTATATGAGTTCAGATGTTTTTCAGATTTGATCAGGTGAAATCTGGGTTGATAGCTCACGCGTTGTGTCTATCTCTACAATGCCCTTGACTTCCTTTTATATGGTAAATATGACAACGATCATATTTCTCACTCTTGAGTTGATTGGTCATAGATAGCCGAGCCGGTTAGAGTAGGTAGTTTTTCTTTTTGTACACATGGCAGCCATGCATAAGGCGGCCGCCTGCATAGTGAAGGTTGCTTGTAGGCTTGGATAAAATCTACAATCATTAGATTTTCCGCATGCCTTATATCAGAACCTTCTTTTGCATATTCTCAAGATATTTTCATTACGTCATCTTCAAATTATTCATCACTTTGAATAATCTTCCAGTTGGCCTTGTGATCTTCAATGCGTTGAGCTAGCCGAAACTTATCGGTTAGCACTTCTAGTCGGGCCTGAGTTTGAGCCGATCCGGCTTAATTTTGAATATGTTTGAGCCGATTCTGTTTAACCAAGAGAATAGATCATGTTGAGTATTTCGGCTTGGCCGATCAACATGGATTCAGCCGATTCGGTTGAGGCTGTTCCTGCACATATGGTTAAACATTGATTTAGTTCTTTAAACCGAAAGAAAATTAACTATCTTAATTTTTCTAACATTCTTATATGTCCAAAGCACATCAACGGTGAGATCTTCTTCATTGGACATTTGTCCTCCTTCCGTTGGATGTGTGCCAGGATAATACATCAAAAAATATTCTTGAGATCGTGATGTACGGGATTGTACAACACATGCAATTTGAATGATAGCGCATATGTGGCAATTTCAGTTAGCTGGATGCACTGTTCATTTGGGTCAGCCGGATGCACATACGTGGCAATATTGGTATTTTCTCAACTTCGGTATTTCCTCAACTTCAATTTTTCTAGACATCTAGCCGGATGCACTGTAGAGACAGCCGAACTTGCATCTAGTCGAACCGGACACGCTTTTTCAAACATCCAGCCGAATGCTTCCCTGAAATAATAAAACTTCAATTATTATTTGTAGATGGTAAGATTCAAACATGGGTCACTAGTGTGACAGGCTGGAGTACTTACCACTATACTACAACACCTTGTTATTATCTTTATATATATTAATATAATTCATATGACTTAACAATTATATATATATATATATATATATAATTTAACTTATATATAATTAAAATTTAGTTTTATCCATTCATTATCAAAACCATTTCATAAATTATAATATAACAATTTCTCCATTTTTGATTATTTAAACTTAATTATCAAAATCAAGTGGAATCATTTATAACTTATAAAATCGATTATGTTAATTATCCTAAGTTCATTAAAACATTAGTGTAACAATTTCTCCATTTTTGATTGTTTAGAATAAATTATCAAAATTAGTGACTTCATTCTAACAATTTCTGCTTTTTGATTATTTAAATTAAATTATCAAAACCAGACGAGTTTATAATTAAATCATTTTAGAAATTATCGTAATCTAACAATCCTAAAATATTTCTAAGGTAAGAAAACTTAGACTCGAGAAGTGGCTTCGTGAGGATGTTAGCCACTTCATGCTTGTTGTCTGTCATATGTTATGTTTGTCATCAGTCGGTTGTCCATATGTCATGTATAATCTTCCACGCTGTAGTCATCTTTTATCTGCATTTATAGACAATAAAAAATCTAGTACCCATTTTTCTTTGAGTCCTTGATGGATTAGTCCCTTGGGAATTCATACCTTAATTATGCTTATGAATTTCCCATTGTGAGTCTTAATAACATTATTTGCATTATGCTTGACACCTCTTTGTCTGCCTGTTAATGAGTCATTATGTTTTGAGGATGAGTTTTAATGAGGCCTTCTTGGCCGTTTGTCAGGTTTATTTACAACTAATCGGTTGGCTTTCCTTCTCTCATGTTTAAGCCACCTTGATTTGTCAATTGGCTCAACATATTTTAGTTCCTTTATAATTAATTACTCATCTGCATCGTGATTCGCTCTAGTGTTGGTTGAGCTACCTTTGACCAAACTTATAGAAGGAATTTTGCCTTTCATGGGTTTCAACTTCTTGCATGACTTGTCTGGGGTTCCATGAACATACCCAAGACCCATCTTATGTCCTGTATGTCTTTATTGTTCCTAGAGGTGCTTAACAGCTTCCCCAGATTTTGTCCATGCATCGATCACATAGTTGGCTCTCTCATTTTCTTTAGTCAACATTTGAACTGTCTCCTTTAGATTCTCGTTCTCAAAGGATAGTTTATTTGTCTTATTAATCATGTTGTATGGTTGAGTTGAATGAGTTGAAACGAGATCAGGCAATTTCTTGTACTCAATGATCATGCCATTGAGTGTAGTAATCAAGTTTTCCCGAGTGAACTCTTTAGAGGAGAAATCAAATACATCATCTTCGTTCGCCATGAAACATTTGATGTCCTCATCATCGCTGTCGATGGATGAGCTTGAGTCCGAATCGCTTTCGGCCCATTTGCTTTTTCTTTCTTCAGCCATCAGCATCTTCTGATCCTTCTTATGCTTGGATGTTTTATGATCCTCCTTATGTTTCTGATCAGCAGACTTCTTGTCATCTCTCCTTGGCTTTCGGTATTCGGACTTGTAATGACCTAGAGTATCACAATTAAAACACTATATGTTAGCCTTAGAGTCATTAGAGTTATTATTGAAAGATGAGTTAGGTTGATTCTTCCTCATACATTTGCCAAAATTCTTGACAAATAAAGTCATTGCATCTTCGCTAATCTACTTAGCTGACTTGATGGATGATGGAACAACTAGCTCAATAGCGGACACCGGCGCCTTAGTCGTGGTTGAGGATGAGGACTCATCTTCATTCCTAGAGTTCATCTCGAACTCATGGACTTTCAGATTGGCAAACATGTCGTGCAACTCCATCTTGTGGAGGTTTCTAGACTCCCTCATCATCCTTGACTTGATGTCTCAAGCACTGGGAAGAGTCTTTAGCGCCTTGACGATGACTTCTTTGTTGCCATATACCTTTCCCAGAGTGGAAAGTTCAATGACAATACTAGTGAAACATTTGTCAAACTCGTTCATCGACTCCCTTGGGTGCATCTTAATGCTATCGAACTTTTGAGTGGCAACCATGAGCTTATTCTCTTTGGTTTGTTCATTGCCCTCACAAAATTGGGTAATCTTCTCCCATATCTCCTTGGCAGTGGAACACACTTTGATTTTGTTAACATGTTCTTGTCAAGAGTTTTGTACATGATGTTTTTGGCCACGTTGTCTAGATTGGCCATTCTCTTATCTTCGGTTGTCCAGTTGCATATTGGCTTGTTAATCTTTATCGGGCCATCAGTGATAGCGAACCACATATCATCATCTTGGACGACCAGATGCACCTGCATACGAATCTTCCAATTATCATACTCTTCCTTGTAGAACATTGGGAGTTTCTTGGAGAAAGACATGATGATATTTGATTACTTGAGAATAGAAACTCTTGCTCTAATATCACTTATTAGGAAATGAGTCAACAATAGCAGGTTGCTTGAGAATAGAAACTCTTGCTCTAATATCACTTATTAGGAAATGAGTCAACAATAGTAGGGGGTTGATCAAGATTTGTTAACCACACTTACTTCACTTCGATATTATCTTTGTTAGAAGATAATATATGTTTATATTCTTCACAAGTCTTCACAAACTCTTGAACGAAGTTAAGTGCGGACTGTTTGTTTAGACTTGAAGCGGTAGATAAAGGGTTGAAGATTCGGAATGTAAAGAACACAAGACACAAAGTTTGTTTATGAATGTTTGGACTCCTACATCACCCCTTCTTCTCGACTTCGAGAAGGATTCCACTAAAGATTTGATTTGAATAGCACCTCTACACAAATCTAGTTAGAAACCAGGTCTTAAACACTGAATGTTTCTGAACTCCTAGCTCACGCAACACTTGTTGAACAAATATTATCTATTCAACTTATAAAGAGCTCACAATTAAAGAAAAATGATACAATGCTTTTCGGTATGAACAATCTCTCATAGAAAAACGCTAAGGCAAAAGCTTGAACATCTGAGAATATTCCTAAAATTGTGGTGTACAAGATAGCACAGCACAGTCAATTTGAATAATGTGCATACATGGTAGTTTCGGTTAGCCGGATGCGCATACGTGGCAGTTTTGGTATGTGCTCAACTTCGGTTTTTTCAGACATCCAGCCGGATGCACTATAAAGATAGGCGAACTTGCATCTAGCAGTCGGACGCTTCCCTAAAATAATAAAACTCCAATTATTATTTGCAGTTATTGAGATTCAAACCTGGGTCACCAATGTGACAAGCAGGTGTACTTACCGCTGTACTACAACACCTTGTTGTTATCGTTATGTATATTAATATAATTGATATGACTTAACAATTATATATATATATATATATATAATTTAACTTATTGTTAGGATCGGGGATTCCCTTGGAGGACCGGGGTGTGCCGGTTCTGGAAGGGTAGCCGCTTACAACACACAACACAATTTGGTGATAGTCCGGTTAGAGACTAAAACCTTTCTCAGCACTACGCAAACTGTCACAGACTCTTGAACCAGGCTCAATGGCGGAAATGTCTATTTCAGTTTGAAGCAACGCACGCGACTTGGATGAGGTTTATGAGGGGTCGGTTTGAGGGATATGAGTGGACCGATTTTTAAGGAGTATGATTATGTTTTGGTTAATATATTTAGGTTTTAGAGTCAAATAAGCAAGAGAATAAGTAAAGGACACGAGACAAGATTTTTTATGGATGTTCGGAGCAAACCCTCCTACGTCACCCCTTCTTCTCAGGTTATGAGAATGATCTCCACTAACTTTCAAAGTTACAACAATTACACTGCCGGTCGAGCCTAACTCGCTACTCGCCGGTTACACTAACTCACTCTTGATGTAATACACTAATACAACACAATAAAGCTTTCGGTAAATGACACAATAGTTTTGGATCGCGCGTGAGATTTGTTTCTCTCTCTTAACCTTTTTCGTCACTGTCATTAATGAGGTCGCTTCGTCTTCCTTTTATAGTGAAGAGCATTCTAACGGTCACTTTCTTCTCTCACCGTGGGATTGGTCAGTTCAAAGTCACGCCGGTTTAGAGAGGTTGCTTGCACGTTTCAACTTCCTGACACTTGGCAAGCATGCAGATACCTCTCAAGTATGAATGACGTAACTGGTTTGCAGATTTGGACACATGTTAGGCATGCACCTTCCGGCTGTCTTAGTCGGATTAGTAAATCATCATTATTTTTATCGCATGCTTCTGATCCGGATCTTATCTTCTTTTATTTCTCCAAGACACGTCTATTTCGTCACATTACGTCATCTTTGTAACTCTTAGTTTCCGGTTGACTCTTTCATAGTATAATCCGGCTGGGATGTAAGCTTTTCTTTGCTAGCCGGTCTGTTGGGAAAGTTGAGGCCGGTTCCTCTTGATCATGACTTGATCATCTGGAACTGGATTACTTTGATATGTTTTTCAGCCGGTTTATGCAGTTCCAGCCGGTTTATACGAGTCGATTTGTTCCTGCACATAAGAGTTAATAGTAGTTTAGTTTTCTGGCCGGTTTCAAAAATTAACTTTACTTAATTTTTCTATCAATTTCTCCCTTTTTGATTATTTAGAATAAATATTCAAAAGTCGTAATGTATGCCAGTTTGAAAATTAACTTACTTAATTTTTCTATCAATTTCTCCCTTTTTGATTATTTAGAATAAATATTCAAAACTTGTAATGTATGGCCGGTTTGAAAAATATGTTTAGCAATTTCTCCCTTTTTGATGTTTTTCTTAAGAAAAATTTCAAAACAAGTTGATTTTTCAAAAGATGTGTAGTGAAGTCAATTCTTTGAAATGTTAACGAGATAAACTTAGTTCTGAAACAAAACAACCAGTAAGTAGCATAAGTAAAATGTTCATAAGAGAAAGATGAGCTAAGGATTGGATGATCCCCCCCTTTTCTTTCTCTTTCTACTTCCTTTCTTCCTCCTCTCTCGCCTTCCATTCCCGTTCCCTTCTTTCAGCGTCAATGCGCCAACCGACAAATACACTTGATATACCGGGAGTTCGCTTGTTGAAACCGAAACCGCCGCTTACTGGTCTGGATGGGCGAGGTGGTTGGGCAACGATCGGACCGGAACTCGGAACTGTGGTTGAAACTTCAACTGCTTTCTTCTTTCGTCGGTTGAGTTGTGTAGTATCCTCTTCTTCTTCTTCATCAAGAGGTTCCTCGAATTATCCAACCGGTTGAAGCTCTTCTAAGCCGCTTCGTTCCGCCTGCTTCATCAAGGTCGCAACCGCCTTACGTTTGTTCTTGTTCCTCGTTTTCATAGAGTGGGAGGCTTGAGCCGGTGTGGAATCTGGTAGAGCGGCCTTTTCTTCCTCGTTGCATTGCTTGGCCAACTCATGATCTTTGTCTTCGATTTCCTTTCTTAACCGTTCCCTAGCCTCGTCTTCCTCTTGAAGTCTCCTGGTTGTTTCGGCATCGGCATGAATCTGCGCTTGAGTTTTATCAGCTTGCAGTTTAGACAACTCCTCAATTTGAGCTGCCATAGCCTGCATCATTTCAAGTAGAGGAGCGGTTGCGGTTTGAACAGATTCGACGATCATCGACTTGATTGATGTTTGAACTGTTTCTTCAATCTTAGAATGAATTGATGCCCGGACGGTTTCGGTCAGATTTGTTTGAACGGTTGCAATTTTCTCATCTGTAGTAATGTTGTACTTGTGAAGACAAGAAATAAGTGTGTCAACAACTACTCCCTTCATTTGCTCAAGTCCTAGAGCCTGATCAGTCTTTGGGGGAGCACTGCTCCGGTTTTCTGCTGTCTTAAAGGACTCTCCAGTAACAAAGAAGGGTTTGCTTCGACAAAGATCGACATGCATTAAAACATGTTTGCACACGTCTCTCCATTCTGCTTCGAGCCGGTCAACACTTTGTGTGAGATTGTTCCGCACCGTATGAAACCGCTCAAGCATTCTTAACTCCATTGGAGTTACTTCTATCCCTTTTGTCTTCTTCATGGCATCTTCTACTGCATGCAACCTGACGTATTCTTGTATCGCCATAGTTTTGGAGTATGCGGCTTGTATTACGTCGGTACCCGTTAACTTGAGAGCATCTTCTTCTAAAGCCAAAAGTTGCTCCCAATACTTGTTACCGCTAAGATCGGGGATCATGTTTGAAATCCTCGTTTCACAACGTAACTTGACCCATAAGAGGTACGGGGAAGCCGACTCTTCAGCTTCCTTGTTCATATCCTTGATGAATTTCTAGAACATTTCCTCCTCTTCTTCTGCTGAGATGGGAACCTCGGCTTCGGTCATAATCTAAGTTTGTGAACCGGTTTGCAATGCACTTTCTCCTCTCACTTGAGGACTTTCAACTAGGACTTCTTTCCCTTTACTAACCTGAGATGGGCCTTCAGGTGTGATTGATGGATTTGTTGGCCCGTCTTGAGCCAATTGGAGCGTTGTTTCGGTTGGAACGGATTTACCCCCAACGGGACCGGATGGTTCTTTTTCTTCGATGTTTCCCTCCTGAGCCGGAGGGGTGATGTTTTCTGTTTTGGCCGTTTCTTCGACCGGATGGATTTCATTCTGACCGGTTACTTCAACCTGATCAGTTGGCTTGAGAAGACTTGTTACATCGTCTTCGGTTTCATGAACAATCGTTTGGACTACGTCCACTATGACCTCTGAGGTTCGTAAACCCATGTTGGTCATTACTTCATCGAGGTTTTTGATTGGGGACTTGGAATTTTCGGAGTTAATACTAACCTTTTTAGTCGAATTCTCTTTCGACTTTGACTGAGTTTCTTGGCTCCCCGAGGGTTCGGTTTGCCTTGATGATGGGGATTCAGCTGGATTTGGACGAACTGTGTTGATGGGAATGGGCTGAAAGATATCTGCGATTCTTTTTGGTGAATTGTCCGAGGATAAAGTTTTCTCGGAGTCTTCCGGTTCCTAGGTGCCTTTCTTTGCTGACTTCTTCTTTCGTCCCTTTTTCTGCGGGGCTTCGGCTTGAACCGCCTTTCCCTTAGGATCGGCTTGTTTTGAACTTTCACCAGCCGGTGCAGACGAGCTGGTTCCTTTTGATAATTTGGTTCTGGATGACTTCGGCCTAGCCGCTTTACCAGTTTTCTTGCTCATCTGCTCAGAGTTTAGAAGATTACCGGATGGGAGCGGTTCACCTTCACCAAGTTCAACTCGAAGGAACTTTAGAATCTTCCCTATTTACATGGCGTAAATCTGAACCCGGCCATCTTTCTTCACCACCATTTCGCAGAACTGTTCGAACAGAACGGTTCCCCAATCGATCTTGTCACCACGGACAATTGTCATCAACATCTTCAGTTTCAGCTTGGTCAGGTTGTCGAAGTTGCCTCCTCTACCATGAAGTGATCTCGAAATTATATTCACCAGCCATCTCAACTCCGGCTTGAGTTTGTTCTTCCGGCTGAAGTGAATCACCAGATCCTTGTCATCAATTGATATGGTCAACCGGACCGCGTTAGATTCTGCATCTGTCAAGCTTGTTTTGAAATCCAGCCCGGTATTCGACAAGCCGAGTGCTTCCGAGAAAATTTCTTTCGTTACATTAACCGCATTGCCGTTCATAGTGGCGGAGACCGTCCTCTTCGTTAGAGTCGCCGTCGTCAAGAACTCTACAACTTTCGTCGGATGCACGACGAACGGACCAGAAAGATACGTTTCTAAACCAGAATCTCTCAAGGATTGCAGCACAGCCTTGTGTTCTTCCCCAGCGTGTTCATCGATATCGTTGAAATCGACCTACAACATGTATTGAAACAGTGCTTTATCTAGATCCATGGCGAAAATATGAATAGAAGAGATGAAGATCAAAGATAATCGGAAATCAATAGAGAGTTTATGATTTTAGAGAGAGAAAGCTTTTGCAAATAATGATCTGTTTTAGTCTTATATAGGGAGCGGTTTTGAGCGGTTAGAAGTTGAACCGTCACTTGGTTTGTGTTTTGGCGCCAAATTTCCCACCAAAAGTTACTGCAGTAACTTTAGGCGGTAATTATGGAGAGTAACTATGGGCGGTAATCTTGTGGGCGGTAAACCGTGGGCGGTAAATTTTGAACTTTTTCAAACATTGTTTGAGATTTTGATTTACCGGAAATTTTGTTAACTGGAAGCTTTGATTAACATGAAGTCTTTTGTTTATTCAGAGTAGAACCGGAAGAAAACTAATGTGAAAAACCGGAGACTTTAAGAATATGAAATTTTATAATAAGTAAAGCCGAAGCATAAAGAGATTAAATGGTTTTCCGGTCTTACAACAAAATGACCAAATAACAGGAAAATACATAGAATCAGAGAAGATCGAGCCACTCCCCCTCGATCATTCTGTCAATCCACTTGTCCACCGTGTTGTCGGTTGTTCGTTCCTCAATCCTCGATATCCATCTGTCCAACATGGATAGAGTCATGGTGTTGGCCGGTCCGACCGGAACACCGGGCCCGAGGTTGCGACGATGAACCTCCAAGTATCAGCTGATTTGGGGAGCGAAGCCGATCCTTCCCCTTGGAGCAGAGACGAGTTTCTTCAAATTGTTGAAGAGATATGTAGCCCAGTTTATGGGCGATTTGCGGACGATGGCTATCATGATGTCAAAAGCCTCCCGGTTATAGTTCTAGTTAGGCATTCGGCCCATGATAGACCGCTGAACCAAGTCATGAAAGACTTGGTATTGAGGAGAAAGATCATCCTTTTCTCCGTGGTCATCGACCGGATGGATGGAGCAGGAAAAGATGAAGGCATAGTCTTCCTTAGCAGGAAAGTATGGCGTTGGAAAGTCGGAAAATCCTTCGGTTGGAAGGTCGAAGAACTAAGAAAAGTGTTCTTCGGTGATCCGAAGAAATCTCCCGTTAATGATGGTTCTTATGCTGCCATCATCAAGAATATGCCCGTTGTTGAAGAATTCAAACACCTCCTCTTCAAGGATGGTGTCTGAACCTTCGAGAAATCCTTGTAGCCCTGATTCTACGATCGGTGATGTACGCGTTCGTTTCGTTCCCTTTCGATTTTTCGGCGCGCGTGCCCATTTTTTTTATTATTTAATGGATTGCCATACGTTCCTTTTTTTCGAATTGAATTGGCCCGTACAGGTTTTAAATCGACACACTCGCAAATGTGTCGATCTAATTGACTTGAGAGTCGCCACTTTAGTTTACTTCCCAAAGAAACTAAAGAAAAGAAAAATCAGAGATTCATTTTAAGAGTCCGGTGTTTGGTTACGTATTAGGAAAGGGCTTACGGCGCTATGTCCTATACGCCTGTCCTTACAGACAGTCTCTACTCCTAAGTAATTGGCCATATGATGTTTAAAAGATTATTACGTTTTCGTTCTGAGTTCAGAACTCGTTTGCTTGTGTGAGAAAATCTTAATCATTTGCAAGGGGTTAGTCCTATTCATGGGGTGTTTGAAGAGGACAAAGTATTGAAAAGCATTGAAGCATTGAAAAACATTGAAGCATTGAAAAGCATCGAAGAGCATATAGCAAAGTTCTCAGGAAAAACAAGAGTCACGATTCCAGAGGAATGACGTACAAGTATGAACGACAAGGACAAAGTATCGGGTTGAAGATTAGAAATATTATGCTCTTTGGACAAAGGAGAGAAGATGATAAAATAACTCAAGGTCCCAAGTGTTCCCCATTTTTTTCTTAGAATTTTCAGAGTTAAGGAAAACTCTGAGTACAACTCATTAAAATGAGCCATTTTAAAAAATAATTCCCAAAATTCCCAAAAATTTCATATGATAGTCGAAAATATTATTAGGAGCTCATAGGAATCGAGTTTGGAATTTTCGAAGTTATAGAACCCCCGATATGACACTACAAAGATAGACATTTTTCTAAACGGGCCCTAAAAATTCCGGGAAAAATTATTTTCGAAAAAAAATAATATTTTGGAGTTTTTGGGAAAATTTGAGAATTTTTTAAAGTGGTTTGAATGTTAGAATCCTCATTTTAAAGTCGTTTGTAAAACTTGAGAAACAAACAGGGCCTTAAGTTTATTTTATTTTTAGTTTTTTTTTTTTTTTTAAAAATTAAATTAAAAATAAAAGCAAAAGAAAGTTTAGGGTTCAATTGAAAGGAAGGAAAGGGTTCAAGGACTACTTTAATTTCGAATTAATAAATTAATTCGAAATTAAAGTTTTCAGATTATTTTAAAAATAAAAGAGGTCCAGGGACCTCTTTGTAACTTCAACAGAAGTTTGGGAAATCGAAATAGAAGAAAAGAAAATAAAACCACCGTCGGCCTCCTTTCTGTCTCCGGCGAAGGAGATTTCCGGCGACCCTGCACCTGCAACTGAAGACTGCATGAAGACGATACTTCGCCATTCCGTTCATCTCGCATGGGTTCCGTCTCCATCCTCTATTGTGACTCATTCGGTCGATTCGAACAGATCCCGATCTCAAGTAGAAGGGATCGACATTGTTTCCCCAAATGGAGATACCGGATCGACATCGTCTGGATCTTCTTCTTCTTCCAGATCGCAATCGCTGTGACCATTCTCCTAACCACCGGGAACTCGTGTACGAATCAGAGTCACCTTTCCTTGACAACGAGATTTCAATTGAAGAACAGCCACAGAAAGAGAAACTAAAAGAAAGAAAATAGCCTGTCTGCCCTTCCTTTCGATCGACGAGGACATTCACAGTTTTCTCAAAACGAAACTGAGACTTTGGATAGAACGTACTCTAATCAAATCATATGACTACGCTAAATCCAGACTAACACCTATCAATTGATTATTCAGCCAACAATCCAAATCAAAATACAGTAACACAGTATCAAACTAAACAAATTTCATATGCAAACCTGCAATTTAATATCCACAGTTAAATGGTATCTAAACTGTCCCTAACACAATCTGTCAGCTAGGAAGTTAACCAAACAAATAGAACATGCAACCATAGCAATCAACAAATTCATTGAACAATCAAATGGATTCTTAAAGAGATAAACGACATCTGTGTACATAATTGATGCTTCAATCATTGAATAAAGATCTACATTGTTGTAGGAGTTACCTGAATGGCAAATTCAGACGAAGTAGACTGAAGAATGAGAAACAAATAGACTGAAATTGAAAGAACTCTGGCCGGAATCTGCTGTTGTTCTTCGTATGAGTTTGCTGCAACGGCTTCTTCTTCCTGCTCTATTGAATCTTGCTTCTTCTTCGACAGAACGGAGCCTCCAAGAATGGGATTCGTCTAAGAAATCTCAAATGGAACTGCCATTTTCTCTCTCAAGAATTGGATTGAAAATCTCTCCAGAAAACTCAAAAATTCTCCACCAAACTGATCTGAAAACCGTCCCCCTTTTAACTGAAAACTGCCTCCTCTATCTCTCAAACTGAAAAACCTTTAGGGTGTGTTTGATAACCCTGGAATTGGCATTGGAATTGGAATTGGAGGGTCCAATTCCAATTCTTATGTTTGTTAGACACTTTAATATTAAGAATTGGAATTGGAATTAGAATTCCAATGGAATTCAATATAGTGTAATTTGATAATTCTCAATTCCTATCTTTTTAGGTCGGAATTGTAATTCTAAATTAACACGTTTTTCATGTTTTTGACATGTTTAACACGTTTTTCACACATTAAACACGTTTTACATTTTTTTAACACATTTTTTACATGTTTAACATATTTTCATATTTTGGCACGTTTAACACGTTTTTCACACATTAAACACGTTTTACATTTTTTTAACACATTTTTTACATGTTTAACATATTTTCATATTTTGGCACGTTTAACACGTTTTTGACACGTTTAACACGTTTTTCACGTCCTTGACACTTCTAACACGTTTTTGACACGTTTTAACACATTTGACACGTTTTTCACGTCCTTGACATGTTTAACACGTTTTTGACACATTTAACACGTTTTTCACGTCTTTGACACGTTTAACATGATTTTCACGTTTTTAACACATTTAACACGTTTTTGACACGTTTAACACGTTTTGGCACGTTTAACAAGTTTTTCACATATTTAACACGTTTTCACGTTTTTGACATATTTAACACGTTTTTTTACGTTTTTGACATGTTTAACGCGTTTTCACGTTTTTGACACATTTAACACGTTTTTTTTACGTTTTTGACACGTTTACCATATTTTGATACGTTTTTCACGTTTTGGCACGTTTAACAAGTTTTTCACATTTTTAAAACGTTTTTGACACGTTTAACATGTTTTCACGTTTTTGACACATTTAACACATTTTTTTACGTTTTTGACACGTTTAACACGTTTTGGCACGTTAAACAAGTTTTTCACATATTTAACACGTTTAACATGTTTTCACGTTTTTGACACATTTAACACATTTTTTTTACGTTTTGACACGTTTACCACATTTTTGACACGTTTAACACGTTTTTCACGTTTTGGCATGTTTAACAAGTTTTTCACATGTTTGGAACGTTTAACACGTTTTTGACACATTTTCATATTTTTAACATGTTTAAAACGTTTTTAACACGTTTAACACGTTGTTGACAGATTTCACATGTTTTTTACGTTTTTGACACGTTTGACACATTTTTAACACATTTAACACGTTTAACACGTTTTAACACGTTTAACACGTTTTTCACGTTTTGGCACGTTTAACAAGTTTTTCACTTATTTGACACATTTAACACATTTTTGATACGTTTAACACGTTTCTACTTTTTTGATAGGTTTAACACGTTTTAAACCTATCAAAACGTGAAAAAAAACATGTTAAACATATTAAAAATGTCAAAAACATGTTAAATATGCCAAAATGTGAAAAACGTGTGAAAAAATGTGAAAATGTGAAAAACGTGTTAAAATGTGTAAAAAACGTGTTAAAACGTGTGAAAACCGTGAAAAACATGTTAAAACGTGTGAAAACGTGTAAAAAAACATGAAAGATGTGTGAAAAAATTGTTAAAACGTATGAAAAACGTGAAAAACGTGTTAAAACGTGTAAAAAACGTGAAAACGTTTGAAAACGTGAAAAACGTGTTAAAACGTGTGAAAAACGTGAAAAACGTGTAAAACGTAAAAAACGTGTTAAAACGTGTGAAAACGTGAAAATGTGAAAAACGTGTGAAAACGTGTAAAAAACGTGAAAAAAGTGTGAAAACGTGTGAAAACGTGAAAAACGTGTTGGAATGTGTGAAAAACGTGAAAAAGTGTTAAAACGTGTAAAAAAACATGAAAACATGTAAAAAAACGTGTGAAAACGTGTGAAAACGTGAAAATGTGAAAAACGTATTAAAACGTGTGAAAAACGTGTGAAAAACGTGGAAAACATGTGAAAACGTGATAAACGTTTGAAAATGTGAAAAACGTGTTAAAACGTGTGAAAACGTGATAAACGTGTGGAAATGTGAAAAACGTGTGAAAAATGTAAAAAACGTGTTAAAACGTGTGAAAAACGTGAAAAACGTGTGAAAATGTGAAAAAATGTCAAAAACGTATTAAACGTGCTAAAACGTGAAAACATATTTTAAAAGTTAAAATTTTGAACCGATATTTTATTTTACAAACATTGGAATTAGAATTGAATTACAATTCTATCATTTTTTCAAACATAGAAATTGGAATTGAATTATAATTCTATCATTTTTGCTGCAACGGCTTCTTCTTCCTGCTCTATTGAATCTTGCTTCTTCTTCGACAGAACGGAGCCTCCAAGAATGGGATTCGTCTAAGAAATCTCAAATGGAACTGCCATTTTCTCTCTCAAGAATTGGATTGAAAACCTCTCCAGAAAACTCAAAAATTCTCCACCAAACTGATCTGAAAACCGTCCCCCTTTTAACTGAAAACTGCCTCCTCTATCTCTCAAACTGAAAAACCTTTATCTTCTTTTGCACAGGGACCCATTTGTAATTTTTAGAAAAATTCAAGGGCACGCTCGGAACAATAAAAAAAATATATATTTTCCTTTTTTTTTCTTTCCGTTTTTTCCTTTTCCATTTTTCTTTCTTTGCACCTTCACACTAAATGAATACCCCTGGCCTCGTTTTTGCTCAGAAAATTATGAAAATTTTATGGTCAATTCTTAACATCACGAACGTGAATCTCCTTTTTGAATGAACCCAAACGGACCTTCCTATCCAAAGTTATGATATTTTAAAGTCACCCCTCCATTTCAATCTTTTCAATCCCGCGGTTTTCACTTTCATAACTTTAATAGCCCATAACTTTGTGCATAAAGCTTTTCCCACAATGAGGTTGGTACCATTGGAAAGGAAAGACTCTTGCCTACATCCCCATGTTCTCCTTTGCTTACGAAATCGTCCATGTTGGTCAGGAGACTAGCCTCACAAAAACGTGTCAGTTCACGCATCACCTTCAATGCGGGCGACTTGGACTGAGCTTCAGGGAGAACTGGGAGAAGTATTTGGAGTCGTTGGAAAGGTAATTCAAAGGGCTTTCCAACGGTAGCTCATACACTGATGATGGATCATTTGTGCAAAAGATATGATTTTTAGAAGTGCAACATAGCTTCAGCTAGCTCCCAGGATTTGAATTGATAGTTTTTCCTCTTTTTGAGCATTTTCTCCACAAATTTACAAACAATAACATTATACTCAAAATTCAAGATTTTTCAAAACGTACAACATGAATGTGTCACTGGTTGGGAAAACAAAGTTGTTATGAAATTCGATCTTTGGATCGTTATCTTTTAAGCTTTACCGGGTCAGTTTTCCACGAGGTGATTCTATTTTTGTTTTCCCGGTTCAATAAACAAACATGAGTATTATTTCGGGCCGAGTTTTTCTACTAGGTATCTAGGGTGTAAAATTGGGTTTCTACAGGTGCGAAAATGGTTTCTAGAAACCGTGCGTTCAACATTTCACGGAAATCGACAATAATTGTGTTTCTCAGTTCGACATTCATTTTGGAAGAGAATAAAGGAGAATATCAAATGAAGTTCTTGAAATTCCGAACTTAGAGAGAGAGGAATATATGAAGTGTGTTTTGATGAAGAAGGATGAGGCGCCCTTTTATAGCGTGGACGGTTGGTTGCATTTAATGAGAATATTTGAAAAATCAGACCGTTTATGTCTGGTCATAAATGCCTTATTAGTTTTCAAGAGGATAAAGGCTTATCTGGTCTAATCGGATCAAGCATGCTTCTTGGAAAACGAATATTTCAGTTTTCAAGACTGATTTGATTTGGTTTGATACGGCGCATTTAATGTTTGTTATTTCTTTAGGATTCCTTTGTTTTTGATCGAAAGGGAAAGAAATGATTTTCATTAATGAAAAGTACCAAACCGGTAGTACAACAAAATTACCGGTTTGGAGAATGAGAAAAGAGATGAAGAAGGTTTAAACATTTGATGAACCAGCAGCTTGATTCCTCTTGGCCTTTGCTACTTCCCACCGGTCGATCAGCACCTGGATTCTCTCCTTCGTGAGCACGTGCTTCGGATGGAGAGTGACGAAGGGTCCGGAGTGGATATCCAGACTGGCACAGAAACCGCTTAGCTGAGGAGCATAACCGGTTTTGTTTGAGAGAATCATCTTCTTCAGGTTGCTGAAGATGATTCAGGACCAGTTTACCGGTGTCCCAACCGTAACTGCAATCATCATCTCAAAAAGCCTCTGGGTGTAGTAGTAGCTTTTCTCTCTACCTTGAACTGACTTTCCCAGAATCTCACATAGAAGCTGGTACTTGTGAGAGAGTTGGCTCTTAGCACCCCAGGGCCTAACTGGGATGTTGGAGTTGGAGAACCGATGACACATTTCTTCAATGGTCACCGGTGAGTAAATAAGATCGGTTACCCTTCAGTGGGTAAACCGCAGTATTCAGCGAAATCCGTCTCGCTGAATAGGAAGGACTGACTATAAACTCGTGCCACGATTATATCTCGGTGCACCTCTTTTGCAGTTTCGAAGAACTCGTCGACTACCAAGTAGTCGAGGATGAATTTGTTCTCCAAAAATCCTCTTAGCCCGCTTCTTTCAACGGCTAAGAACATGTCATTAACTTCATGGTCTTCGTATTGGTAGATAGAGCTAAAATCAGCCAACAGGATTTTCTTGGCAAGTTGATCGGAGTTCATGATATTGATATAGTTTTAGCTCAAGAGAGTTTTTGTGAATAGTGAATTTTGTGAAGTGTTGTGAGGATCAAAGGGTTGTTTATATAGCCAGGGTTTCGGCTAGATCAATAGGCTAAGCATGCTTAGTGATGTCATCGATTAGTTAATAGGCTTTAACTTGTTGAAGTGTATAATGTTTATTTCCAATGCAAAGTTAATCATTACTAGGATATTCATGATGACAATAAATCTATTGACAAGATGTTAGTCTCCCTCTCTTGATGATGGACACATGTCGTCATCTCGATTTAGGTAAACTATTTTATTAATTACAGGCTTCATTTCTCAAGGTATGCATGAAAACACGGTTAGTTATCCCAAGTTAACCAGAAAAGTTCAGTTTTATCTAAACCAGAATGCATTTGTACTAATCGGTTTTCCGTGACCGGTTTTAGTTGGATATTTTATTCCGGTGTGAAGAAATGTTGACTCGCATCAACATTTGTTCAACTTTGGATTAAGTTTATCCACTTCTGCCAGGTCATTTCAACCGCGTAGTAAGTATACATGTGGTTTGACATCATGAAGTAATCAGACATAACCAGAGACTTCCTCCCGGTTAGCATCCTTGAATATTTAATGGCCTATTTGAATATGGTTTGAGAAGCGAGAGCTTCTCCCTGAACACATATCCCGGTTTTTCATGATAATGTATGTAAACAGTATGCATGTATGATCATGGTATAAGTTGCTTGATATCAGTAAGTCCTAGAATGTTTCTGAAATGAGAAAACTTAGTTTCCTGTAGCGGTTTGGTGAAGATATCAGCTACTTGTTGCTCGGTTGAGACATATTCCAGTCGGATGTGCTTCTCTTGAACATGCTCCCAGATGAAATGATGTCTTATATCAATGTGCTTCGTTCTTGAGTACAACACCGGATTGTATGTAATCGCTATCGCGCTGTTGTTATCACAAAATATTGGTGATTCTTCAACTATTACACCAAAATCCCTTAGTTGTTGTTGGATCCAGAGGAGTTGTGCACAGCAGCTTCCGGCTGCTAGATACTCTGCCTCTGCGGTTGACGTTGCAACTGAGATTTGTTTCTTGCTGCTCCATGTAACGAGCCGGTCACCCACGAATTGGCAAGTTCCACTTGTACTTTTTCTATCGATTTTACATCCTGCGTAATCCGCGTCTGAGTAACTTATGAGGTTGGAGCTTGAGTCTTTTGGGTACCAAAGTCCCACATCTTGAGTTCCTTTCAGATATTTCAATATTCTTTTAGCCGCGGTGTAATGTGATTGCTTTGGATTTGCTTGAAATCTCCCGCATACTCCAACCGCAAACAAGATGTCCGGTCGGCTGACTGTTAAGTAGAGCAAGGATCCAATCATTCCCCGATATGTTGTGATGTCAACGGCTTGACCATACTTGTCTTTGTCTAATTTTACAGAAGAGCTCATTGGTGTAGCCGCCTCAGCGCATGTATCCATTCCAAATTTCTTTAGCAGTTCGGCTGTGTACTTTGGCTGGCTTATGAACGTTCCAGTCTCGATCTGCTTAACCCTTGCCCACGGTTCTACCTTTCGAGTTGTCAGTTCACGCATCACCTTCGCTGCAGGCGACTTGGACTAAGCTTCAGGGAGAACTGGGAGAAGTATTTGGTGTCGTTGGAAAGGTAATTCAAAGGGCTTTCCAATAGTAGCTCATACACTGAAGATGGATCATTTGTGCAAAAGATATGATTTTTAGAAGTGTAACATAGCTTCAGCTAGTTCCCAGGATTTGAATTGATAGTTTTTCCTCTTTTTGAGCATTTTCTGCACAAATTTGCAAACAATAACATTATACTCAAAATTCAAGATTTTTCAAAACGTACAACATGAACGTGTCACTGGTTGGGAAAACAAAGTTGTTATGAAATTCGATCTTTGGATCGTTATCTTTTAAGCTTTACCGGGTCAGTTTTCCACGAGGTGATTCTATTTTTGTTTTTCCCGGTTCAATAAAGAAACATGAGTATTATTTCGGACCGAGTTTTTCTATTAGGTATCTAGGGTGTAAAATGGGGTGTCTGTTGGGTTTTGCAACAGCAAAACTATGGATCTTCTTAGAAATCAAAACCTGTAGCAAATCAGATTCCAAATCGTCTATGACGATAAACAGATTACCAAGAACTGAAATAGCACAAAACAATAAACGACAACACAATATACGTGGTTCGGTCAAAATCGACCTACGTCCACGGGAGGGATAAGTTTCACTAAATCAAACAAATGTCAATAGTAGAAACTTACAGCCCTGCTCTCAAATGAAAGAAGTGATTACACTAGGAATGATTGGACTACTCCACAATCAAAAACTCCCCCAATCTCTCACTCTGGATCAGCCAAAGAACAAGAAGAAGAAGGAAACCAGAAAACCCTAGATCTGTAATTCACTCTCTCTCTATTTGCTCTGTTATGAGAAAAATACCCAAAAAAAAGTATTTATACTCTAACCCGTTTTCATAAAAGAAAACCCTGACCCGTTTACCCGGAATTTAAAACCCGCCCGCAATGGCAAGGAACACCAACAATTCTCCCCCTTCCGAGCCATGGGAGAATGTTGCTATAAACATTCATCATCATCATGACGCTTCTGCCAGAACCATTCCGGCTTTGGCACAACATATCTCATGATTTCCTCTTGGCAAGCCCTTTGTCATCATATCTGACTTGTTCTCATCTGTGTGCACTTTCTCTAAGTATAACTCCTTTTTCTCGAGCACTTCACGGATCCAATGGTACCTTCTTTGGATGTGTTTTGAACGTGAATGGAAACTTGGATTCTTGCTCACATGTATAGCACTCTGTGAGTCACTAAACACCACAAACTTGTTTTGTGCAATGCCAATTTCTTTCAACAATTCTTTCATCCATCTCATTTCTTTACAACATTCAGTAATGGCAATATATTCAGCTTCTGTAGTAGACAAAGCAACACATTTCTGTAGACGAGACTGCCATGATACAGCTCCTCCTCCAAAAGTAAACAAATACCCTGAAGTTGATCTCATTGTGTCAATATCACCACTCATATCTGAATCAGAAAACCCTTCAACATGTGACTTTCCAGTACCATAACACAAAGCGTATTTGGAGGTCCCTCCAAGATATCTCATTAGCCACTTAACCGCTTCCAGTGTGTCTTACCAGGATTTGAAAGAAAACGACTAAGTACTCCAACCGCATGAGCTATATCCGGTCTTGTACAGACCATTGCATACATCAGACTGCCTATTGCTGAAGCATATGGAACACTGCACATTTCTTGTCTTTCCTCTTCATCCTTGGGAGACATTGTCTTGTTTATTTTCAAGTGTGTAGCCAATGGACAAGCAACTAGCTTTGCCTTGTCCATACAGAATCGTTTTAGAATCTTCTCAATATATCTCTCTTGAGATAACCATAGCCTTTTCTTCACCCGATCACGAATGACCTGCATTCCAAGAATTTGTCTTGCTTGACCCAAGTCTTTCATCTCAAAAGACTTAGCCAAATCCTTTTTCAACTTGGCAATCTTGAGCTTGTCTCTCCCAACAATCAGCATGTCATCAACATAAAGGAGAAGTATAATAAAATCATTAGAAGCAAACTTTTGCACAAAAGCACAGTGATCTGTAGACGTCTTCATGTACCCATGGATGGTCATGAACGACTCAAACTTAAGATACCACTGCCTTGGTGCTTGCTTCAAACCGTACAGACTTTTGACAAGTTTGCACACCTTGCTTTCCTCACCTTTCTTATTATAACCTTCAGGTTGCTCCATATAAACATCTTCATCCAAATCACCATGGAGAAATGCAGTCTTGACATCAAGTTGTTCAACCTCAAGATCCATACAAGCAGCTAGAGTTAACACCACCCGGATAGAAGTCATCTTCACTACCGGTGAGAAAATCTCAGCATAATCGATTCCATGCCTCTGGCCAAAACCTTTGATAACCAGCCTAGCCTTGTATCTTGTCTTGCTATCATCACTTTCTTGTTTGATCTTGTACACCCATTTATTTTGTAATACTTTTCTGTTCTCTGATCTTTCAACTAGATCATATGTGCCATTTTTCAGCAATGACTTCATCTCTTCATCCATGGCAGCTAGCCATTCTTTCTTATGAGCATCCTCAAGAGCCTCCTTATAGCATATAGGCTCCCCACAATCTGTTAGAAGAACATACTCTGTAGCACGATTCTTAGAACTTGATCTTTTCTCCCTAGTAGACCTCTGAAGTACCTCTGTTTGTTGATTCTGTTGATTTCCATCTTCTTGTTGAACTTCAAAATCAACCTCAATATTATCACCAAGATCAGTTTCAGTATTAGTATCATTTCCATGGCCTACAGCTTGACTCTGAGGAACATCATCATCACTATCTGAGTCTGAAGCTACATGTGGCTTTGTCTCCTCAACATCATGAGACAACTCAAGACCAGAAAGGTCACGTATGTATGCATCAAGCTTTTCACCATCTTCAAAATTCTCAATAGTCTGATCTTCAAGGAATACCACATATCGGCTTCTCAAAACCTTCTTATCAACTGGGTCATAACACCTGTATCCCCACTTTTCATCACCATACCCCAAAAATATGCATTGTCTGGTTTTTGCATCTAGCTTAGACCTCTCATCTTTTGGAACATGCACAAAAGCTCTGCAACCAAAAACACGTAAATAGTCATAATTAACATCTTTACCTGACCAGACGCTTTCTGCACACTTATTATTCAATGGCTTGGAGGGAGAACGGTTGATCACATACACTGCAGTGCTCATGGCTTCAGCCCAGAAATGCTTAGCCAACCTGGCATGGGAGAGCATACTCCTCATCCGTTCCAACATTGTTATGTTTATCCTCTCTGCCACACCATTTTGTTGTGGAGTCATGGGCACAGTCTGTTCATGTCGAATACCCTACTCTTTGCAATAATCATCAAATGAGCCTATGTACTCTCCCCCATTATCTGACCGCACCCTCATCAGTTTTCTTCCTGTCTCTCTTTCAACCAGTTTGTGAAAGACCTCAAACCTTGCTGCAACCTCATCCTTGGACTTTATAGCATAAGCCCAAACCTTCCTAGATGCATCGTCTATGAAGGTTACAAAATAGGAAGCACCGCCGATGGATTTAATCTTCATAGGACCACAAACATCTGTATGGACCAATTCAAGGACATTCTTTTTCAGTTCAACTTTTGACTTACTGAAGGAGACTCTGTTCTGCTTACCCTTCAAGCAATGCTCACAATTTTCAAGATGAGCATCCTTGAGATTCAGCAACTCATTCCTCTTGATCAAAACATTCAGCCCCTTTTCACTAATGTGAACTAATCTCTTGTGCCACAACTCAGAGGATGACTCCATTAAAACAGAATATGCCTCATCATAGACAATTTTCAAATTTGTCTTGTATAAGGAACACCATTTCTTACCTCGTTCAATAACCAATGAACCCTTGCTTAGCTTCCATGCTCCACCACTGAAAACATTATGGTAGCCTCCATCATCGAGCTTACCTGCTGAAATCAAATTCATTCTCAAATCAGGAACATGTCTTACATCTCTCAATGTCAGGAAGCAACCCATGTTTGTCTCAATTCTAACATCACCCAAACCAACTATCTTGGACACACCACTGTTACCCATGCGAACCTCACCATAATCACCAGCTTTGTAGGACTGGAAGTAACGTTTGTGTGGAGTTATATGGAATGAGGCACCTGTGTCAACAATCCATGCTGTTTCATTTGAAGATGTGCTAAGACAGGAGTCTTGACAGTTAGAAGCATATGTCAGTTCACCATCTGAAGCATAAGCAAATGTATCTGCACTCTGTTCTTTCTTTTCTCTGGGCTTCACTGTACCCTTCGCTTTATCATTTTTAAATTTTCAACACTCATTTTTCCAGTGACCCATTTTGCCACAATAATGGCAAGCACCATCCTTCTTTGGAGCTCTAGACTTGCTTCTAGACTTTCCCCTGCTCGAACCACTTCTATTATCTTTTGATTTTCCTCTATCAGCCACCAACATATCAGACTTAGAGGGTTTATCCCCCTTTCGATTCTCCTCATCAAGTAAGGAACTGGTGACAAATGCCATGTTGACTTTACCATTTGGTGCTGAGTTGCTGAGAGTGATAATAAGTGTCTCCCAACTTGCAGGCAAAGATCCAAGGACTAAAAGTGCTTGCACCTCATCATCAAAGTTTATCTTCATACTACTCAGCTGATTCAAAATATTTTGAAATTCATTCAAGCGCTCAGCAATTGATTTATTATCAATGTACTTCAGATTCACCAGCCTTCATACCAGTGCTGCTTTATTCCCTGCTGACCTCCCAGCATAGAGAGCTTCAAGTTTGCTCCACACACCATACGCTGTAGTCTCATTCTCAACATGGTGCACAACATTTACACCAACCCAGGAACGAATAAAGCTGCAGGTATTTCTATCTATCTTTTTCCAATCAGCCTCTTTTGTAGTCTCAGGTCTAACACCCTCATTTTCAATTGCTTCATTCAAATCATCTGAAACTAACAGATCACTGATCATCAGTTTCCATTGCCTGTAGTTTGTACCATTCAGACTCACCATATCAGGTCTAGATTTCCCCATTATTACTGCCTTAACAACTGACAAAAACACCAGCAAAAAAACCAGTTGATCTCTTCTATGAATTTCGCCAAATAACCAGTAGAGCACTCTGCTCCAATGTTAATACAGATAACCAATTAATACTGCTCTGATACCACTATTGGGTTTTGCAACAGCAAAACTATGGATCTTCTTAGAAATCAAAACCTGTAGCAAATCAGATTCCAAATCGTCTATGACGATAAACAGATTATCAAGAACTGAAATAGCACAAAGCAATAAACGACAACACAATATACGTGGTTCGGTCAAAATCGACCTACGTCCACGGGAGGGATAAGTTTCACTAAATCAAACAAATGTCAATAGTAGAAACTTACAGCCCTGCTCTCAAATGAAAGAAGTGATTACACTAGGAATGATTGGACTACTCCACAATCAAAAACTCCCCCAATCTCTCACTCTGGATCAGCCAAAGAACAAGAAGAAGAAGGAAACCAGAAAACCCTAGATCTGTAATTCACTCTCTCTCTATTTGCTCTGTTATGAGAAAAATACCCAAAAAAAAGTATTTATACTCTAACACGTTTTCATAAAAGAAAACCCTGACCCGTTTACCCGGAATTTAAAACCCGCCCGCAATGGCAAGGAACACCAACAATTCTAAAGAATGCCCCTCTTGGACAGAGTTTGGAGAAAAAAAAATCTTGTTTTCATAAAACGTGTGTCCAAGCCTGAACAAATAGGCGCCGCATTTTTATTTTCTTATTTTTACCCCGAGCTGAATGAATGAAAGGGAAAAGAAAGATACAACCTGACAGTGTTCTTCATTGGTTCTTCTCTTTTAGCCCTTTTCACATGTGAAGAAACCAGAAGTATGAGCCATGCAACGATCCTCGTGGCGTACCTGTAAGAGAGAATGAGACATTAGAACAAGTTTCGTATCAAAGCTTACATAGGAATTTTGGGAAGCAGCATCTTGTCACGATTATATTCAATAATAGATCGTCATGAGTCATCATTTCACAGCCGATCTCGTGTGAATTCTTGTCAAGTGAAAGTTCACAAGTAAAAAAAACCTGCAAAACAAGAGAAACACAATGATAAAGCCAATAGACTGTCAGTTTAAGAATCAGTTAACAAGCCTCTGTCGTATATCCTCATCAAGGAACCCTACAACTCAAAACGTAATCTCCTAGGTTCACCGATTGACAAAATAGTCGTTCGTTGAGACCTTTCTAGAACCATGTACCCCTCCGAGGGTACTCTTCAACGAAGCAACACAACCCTTTGTCTTCAAAGGATTGAAATCATCGAGTCTTAGATAGTCTCGATGAAGAAGGCAACATGCCAAAATCCGTGGAGGATCCTTGTGGCTTCAAACATTCATAAGAATTTTTTTTTTGTTTTTTTTTTGTTTTTTTTTATTTATTTATATTTTTGTGAACGCCGAAACGATGACACTAGCGACGATTAGGGATAGAGAAAACAATCGCCTCCCCAACTGCAAGAGCAGATCGGAGCCAGGGGTTTCTCCAATGAATAGAAGCGAAGAAAATAGTCGCCACCCCGGCTGTGAGAGCAAACCGGAGCATGGGTTTTCTCTGTCAAACGGTAATGAAGCAGTCAAACGCCCTTCCGACTGCACGAGCAGATCGGAGTTCGGGTCTTCTCCAATGAATGGAAGAGAAGAAAACAATCGACTCCCCGACCGCGAAAGCAGATCGGAGTAGGGGTTTTCTCCGTTGAACGGCAATGAAGAAAACAATCGCCTCCCCAACTGCGAGAGCAGATCGGAGCAGGGGTTTTCTCCAATGAACGGCTATGAAGAAGTCAATCGCCCCTCCGACTGCAAGAGCAGATCGGAGTTTGGGTCTTCTCCAATTAATGGAAGCGAAGAAAACAATCGCCACTCCGGCTGCGAGAGCAAACCGGAGCATGGGTTTTCTCCGTTGAACGGCAATGAAGAAAACAATCGCCTCCCCAACTGCGAGAGCAGATCAGAGCAGGGGTTTTCTCCAATGAATGGCTATGAAGAAGTCAATCACCCCTCCGACTGCAAAAGCAGATCGGAGTTTGGGTCTTCTCCAATTAATGGAAGCGAAGAAAACGCCACCCCGGCTACGAGAGCAAACCGGAGCATAGGTTTTCTCCGTTGAACGGCAATGAAGAAAACAATCGCCTCCCCAACTGCGAGAGCAGATCGGAGCAGGGGTTTTCTCCAATGAATGGCTATAAAGAAGTCAATCGCCCCTCCGACTGCAAGAGTAGATCGGAGTTTGGGTCTTCTCCAATTAATGGAAGCGAAGAAAACAATCGCCACCCCGGCTGTAAGAGCAAACCGGAGCATGGGTTTTCTCCGTTGAACGACAATGAAGAAAACAATCGCCTCCCCAACTGCGAGAGCAGATCGGAGCAGGGGTTTTCTCCAATGAACGGCTATGAAGAAGTCAATCGCCCCTCCGACTGCAAGAGCAGATCGGTGTTTGGGTCTTCTCCAATTAATGGAAGCGAAGAAAACAATCGCCACCCCGACTGCGAGAGCAAACCGGAGCATGGGTTTTCTCCGTTGAACGGAAATGAAGAAAACAATCGCCTCCCCAACTGCGAGAGCAGATCGGAGCAGGGATTTTCTCCAATGAACGGCTATGAAGAAGTCAATCGGCCCTCCGACTGCAAGAGCAGATCGGAGTTTGGGTCTTCTCCAATTAATGGAAGCGAAGAAAACAATCGCCACCCCGGCTGCGAGAGCAAACCAGAGCATGGGTTTTCTCCGTTGAACGGCAATGAAGAAAACAATCGCCTCCCCAACTGCGAGAGCAGATCGGAGCAGGGGTTTTCTCTAATGAACGGCTATGAAGAAGTCAATCGCCCCTCCGACTGCAAAAGCAGATCGGAGTTTAGATCTTCTCCAATTAATGGAAGCGAAGAAAACAATCGTCACCCCGGCTGCGAGAGCAAACCGGAGCATGGGTTTTCTCCGTTGAACGGCAATGAAGAAAACAATCGCCTCCCAACTGCGAGAGCAGATCGGAGCAGGGATTTTCTCCAATGAACGGCTATGAAGAAGTCAATCGCCCATCCGACTGCAAGAGTAGATCGGAGTTTGGGTCTTCTTCAATTAATGGAAGCGAAGAAAACAATCGCCACCCGGGCTGCGAGAGCAAACCGGAGCATGGGTTTTCTCCGTTGAACGGCAATGAAGAAAACAATTGCCTCCCCAACTGCGAGAGCAGATCGGAGCAGGGGTTTTCTCCAATGAACGGCTATGAAGAAGTCAATCGCCCCTCCGACTGCAAGAGCAGATCGAAGTTTGGGTCTTCTCCAATTAATGGAAGCGAAGAAAACAATCGCCACCCCGGCTGCGAGAGCAAACCAGAGCATGGGTTTTCTCCGTTGAACGGCAATGAAGAAAACAATCGCCTCCCCAACTGCGAGAGCAGATCGGAGCATGGGTTTTTTTCCAATGAATGGCTATGAAGAAGTCAATCGCCCCTCCGACTGCAAGGACAGATCGGAGTTTGGGTCTTCTCCAATTAATGGAAGCGAAGAAAACAATCGCCACCCCGGCTGCGAGAGCAAACCGGAGCATGGGTTTTCTCCGTTGAACGGTAATGAAGAAAACAATCGTCTCCCCAACTGCGAGAGCAGATCAGAGCAGGGGTTTTTTCCAATGAATGGCTATGAAGAAGTCAATCGCCCCTCCGACTACAAGAGCAGATCGGAGTTTGGGTCTTCTCCAATTAATGGAAGCGAAGAAAACAATCGCCACCCCGGCTGCGAGAGCAAACCGGAGCATGGGTTTTCTCCGTTGAACGGTAATGAAGAAAACAATCGCCTCCCCAATTGCGAGAGCAGATCGGAGCAGGGGCTTTCTCCAATGAATGGCTATGAAGAAGTCAATCGCCCCTCCGACTGCAAGAGCAGATCGGAGTTTGGGTCTCCTCCAATTAATGATAGAGTCTCAGGGACAACAATGCGTAAACACCCCCAAAAGATGGAGTTCACGGACAAGGGTAAAGAGAGCAACGTCTCATGACCATAAGAACAATCGAAGTGGGAGTTTCTCGAGTAAAGGAATTAGAACATCCGAATCGCAGAGACTAGGTTCTAAACCAAAGATTACAAAAGAAACACATAAAATGGAAGACTAGTATTAGCATGGAACTTCGAAAATGGCTCCAGCAAAGACTAGAGTATTCGGACCACATGAAGTGAAAGATAAAGACACAATCAGCACGTGGTTTGAAGATATGAATTCATGTTGTTGGTTTTTTTTTTTAAATGTCCCTAGTGAAGACGAGGGCATTTAACCTCTGTGATGCAAATACAATGAAGCAGCTTGCACAGGGCTTTAAAAATGTGAATGCGTGTTTTTTTTTGTTTTTTTTTTTTGAAAAATGCCCCTAGTGAAGACTAGGGCATTTTACCTCTGTGATGCAAATACAATGAAGCAGCCTGCACAAGGCTTTGAAAATGTGAATGAATGTTTTTTTTGTTTTGAAAAATGCCCCTAGTGAAGACTAGGGCATTTTACCTCTGTGATGCAAATACAAGGAAGCAGCTTGCACAAGGATTTGAAAATGTGAATGCATGTTTTTTTTTGTTTTTTATTTTAAAAAATATGCCCCTAGTGAAGACTAGGGCCTTTTATTAAAATGATGCACAAACAGTGAAAGAAGACTTCGATCTTTATGTCGCGTGGTTAGCTCTGGACCGAAACATCTTCAGCGAATAAGACTTGCGGAAGGTTCTGGACTGTCTCAGCCAAGACGAAATCCGACTTCTTTCTTTTCCTCCCAACGCAGAAAGATCTGACTGATAAAACCCCGCATTTCGCACAAACGATTTGTTGTGAAATGGTCATCAAGTGACCGAATTTCTGGCTCGGGGTAGGGCTTTGGTATTCATTTTTTAGAACCACCTTGAGCCGAGTGTTTCAGAGTTTCATCTGCTTCCCTCATAACATTTTTTTAGTATCATCGGTATATCTGACCGAATCGATACGCCTAGCGAGGTCGCTCAGCGGTGATTTCAAAGTCTCAACCTTTTGATGAATATTTTGCTCATCGATTTTTTTTTTTTTAGTATCATTGGTATATCTGACCGAATCGATACGCCTAGCAAGATTTCCCAGCGGTGATTTCAAAGTCTCAACCTTCTGATGAATACTTTGCTCATTGATTTTTTTTAGCATCATCGGTATATCTGACCGAATCGATACGCCTAGCAAGATCGCTCAGCGGTGATTTCAAGGTCTCAACCTTTTGATGAATAATTTGTTCCTTGATTTCTTTCTTTTGAGCATGTCTCTTTTCGCGAAGCCAGACAATTCTCCTAATCCACTCAACTTTCAGGTTAGGTTCGGGTTCTGTTGTGTCTCAAAGGGTTTGAAAACAAAGATTTTTATACAATCGCAATGTATTTTTAAAGGCAGTTGACAGACTAGACTTCCTTACGTGAGTCTTTTAGAAAGACTTCGAAATCGCTTTTGGAAACAGTCCTCGGTTAAGAATTGGTCTTAACGCTTACTCATTTCATAATGTCCTTGTTGGTTCGTGACAATAGAGATCACTGTCTTCTTCACACTAAGGATAAAAATGTTTTGAAAGATTTTGACCGAACCTATTTGATAGGTTGCCTACCTATCCCCTGAGGATGGGGAATCAGGTCCAAAGGTAGTTCAATAGTTCTTCCTTCAATTCTGAGTGCAATGAATTGAAAGGAAAATGAAAGAAATTCTCTTAACGTGCTTGTTAACAGGTCCTCAACATGTTTTTTTTTTAGAAACTTGACCTTAAAAATCACGTTGAAAGTTTTTTTTTCGTTTTTTTTAAATGCATTTGCAAAAATGCCCCTAGTATAGAAACTAGGGGTTCGAAGACAATGTCATGAAATGCATGCTTGTATGCAAATGCAGAGAAAATATGTTGAATTCATGATATGCATTTTCCGGAAATGCCTTTTGTAGAAAGCAAATGGGCTTAGGCGTTCACCTCATTTGGAACATCTTTGACGATCACGGAACACGTGAAATGAGAAAACCCCCATGATTTTTTCTTTTTGAAACAAATCAAAACCATGTCGTTGATTTCTTTATCTCAAGAATAGTATTTCTTGAGCGTGTCAAGATTAAAGGGTGATGAACACTCATCGCCATCGAGAGTGGCGAGGCGAACAGCTCCACCTGAAAAAATCTGCTTGATGATGAAAGGTCCCTCCCATGGCGGCTGAAATTTTCCTCTAGGGTCCTGTAGCTCCCGGGTCTTTCTAAGAACAAGGTCCCCTACAACAAGATGCCTAGGCTTAACCTTCTTGTTGAACGCCCTTGTCATGCGTTGTTGATAAGCTTGTGTCTTGCATAGGGCATCTAGCCTCCGGTCCTCCATGAGTGATAGTTGGTCGTATCTGGACTTCAGCCAATCTTCCTCGATGACGTGGCTCTCCAAAAGAACCCTAAGAGTAGGAAATTCCAACTCAATGGGTTGAACTGCCTCCATGCCATATACCAACGAATAAGGAGTTTCGCCTATAGAGGTCCGAGCGGTGGTTCGGTAACCCCACAGAGCATAGGGTAGCTTCTCATGCCAATCCCTATATGTTTGTGTGGTTTTCTTCAAGATTGAGATCACATTCTTGTTAGAAGCCTCGACTGCCCCGTTGGTTTGCGGTCGATATGGTGAAGACTTATGATGCTCGATTTTGAATTCTCTTAAAAGTTCGAGTACATTACCTTGAAAGTGTCGTCCATTATCGGAAATCATCGAATGGGGAACCCCGTATCGACTAATGATATTATTGCGAATGAACTTTGCCACGTGGGAGGATTTGAGGATTTTGAATGAAGAAGCCTCAACCCACTTGGTAAAGTAATCGATAGCGACCAATATGAATTCATGGCCATTGGATGCGTGAGGGTGGATTTTCCCAATGATGTCGATTCCCCATGTAGAAAATGGCCATGGAGAAATCATGTTATAGAGGAGAGAAGCGGGAGTATGCTATAGATTAGCATAAATTTGACACTGGTGACACTTCTTGACGAACGCAATGCAATCTTGTTCCAAGTTCTTCCAAAAGTAGCCTAGCCGAAGAACTTTCTTAGCAAGAGCCATGCCATTCATGTGGGAACCGCAATTCCCAGCATGCACTTCTTCCATGATGGTAGTAGACTCCGCCTGATCTACACAAAGCATGTTTTGTCCATCAAAAGATCGTCGATAGAGACATCCTGCCACAACCACATAGCTAGTGGCAAACTGACGGAGAGCGCGGCGCTCTTTCTTCTGAAAGTGGGCAGGGTATTCCCCCCTTTCGATATATGATTGAATGGGCTCGAACCAAGGTTTGCTTGAGATACTAGCGTTAGCCACCACTAGTTTCTCATAGATGCGATTGCACCTCTTTTGGATTTTGAGTGGCTTGATCTTGATTCCTTCGGGAATTTGAGTCATTGCCGCGAGAGTTGCAAGGGCGTCAGCGAAACGGTTCTGACTCTTTGAAGCATTGATGAAAACAACACTTTCGAATTTGGCGATTAAACGCATGAGAAAAGAATTATAAGGTTTAAGATTGTCGCCTTTGACCTGCCAATCCCCATTGGCTTGTGAGATTACAAGATTCGAGTCTCCAATAACCTCCAATCTGCTAATCCTCTTCTCGCTAGCTAACTTGATCTCAGCAATGCATGCTTCGTACTCAGCCTCGTTGTTGGTGACACTATAACTCAACTTAACAGAAGTAGGATTATACGTGCCAGCAGGATCGATCAAAAGGATACCAATGCCGTAACCCTGTCTTCCCGACGCGCCATCGAACATTAACTTCCACGTTTCGGATTGAACAACCATGATCTCATCATCTGGGAAGACCATTTCTTCGTCATCGTCTTCAATGGTGATTAGTTGATCAGCTAGGAAATCAGCCACTATACTCCCCTTGATCGACTTTTGCACGGTATATGTGATGTCATATTTTGAAATCATCATCATCCATTTAGCAAGACGCGGCGAAAGAAGAGTTCTTTGAAACAAGAAACGAATGGGATCGAGTCTCGACACTAGCTTGATTGGGTGGGCTTGCATGTAGTGGCGCAACCTCTTAGTTACCCAGGCTAGTGCCCAACAGACTTTTTCCACAAAAGAATAGTTCAACTCGTAACCGGTCATCCTTTTGTTGAGATAGTAGACGGCTACTTCCTCCTTGTTCTCGTTCTCTTGGGCCAACATGCTCCCCATGGATGACTCGATGATGGTGAGATAAAGAATCAAAGGAACTCCCGGCCTCGGAGACATGAGGATAGGAGGGGATTGCGGATAGGCTTTCACATTATCAAAGGCATGTTGACAAGCGTCACTCCAGATGAATCTTTAATCCTTCTTCACAAGCTTGAAGAGAGGATCGCAAGTGGAAGTGAGCTTACTGATGAAGCGACTAATGTACTGGATTTTCCCGAGAAATCCTCGAACCTCTCGCTCGTTCCGGGGTGTTGGCATGGCCGTGATGGCTGCAATTTTGCTAGGGTCGACTTCAATTCCTATCTGAGTAATTAGAAATCCCAGCATCTTACCGGCAGTGACACCGAATGTGCATTTCTTTGGATTTAAACGAAGTTGGTATTTCTGAATCCTTTGAAGGAACTTCTCTAGGTTTACAATGTGTCCTGCTCGATTCCTGGATTTCACAATCATATCATCGACGTAGACTTCAACTTCCTTGTGGATCATGTCGTGGAGAATAGTGGTGGCCGCCCTCTGATACGTGGCTCCAGCGTTCTTCAGCCCGAAAGGCATTACACGGTAGCAGAAGGTGCCAACTTCAGTGATAAAAAATAGTCTTTTCTTTGTCCTCAGGCCCCATCAAAACTTGATTATAGCCTGAGAAACCATCCATGAATGATAGGAGCTCATGACCAGCCGCGTGGTCAACCAACACGTCAATGTGTGGGAGTGGGAAATTATCTTTGGGGCTAGCTTTGTTGAGATCACGGTAGTCCACGCACACACGGACTTTTCCATCTTTCTTAGCCATGGGGACCACATTGGCGACCCATTCTGGATATTCGACAACATCTAAAAAGCCGGCTTCCAATTGTTTCTGCACCTCTTCCTTAATCTTGTCGACCATATCGGGTTTCATACGCCCGAGCTTTTGCTTGACAAGCTTGGAATCTGGGTACAACGGAATACGATGTTGGACAATTTCGGGGTCAATGCCCGGCATGTCTTTATAGGACCATGCAAAGACGTCTTTGTTAAGCTTCAACAACTCAACTAGATGATGACGCTCATTTTCATCTAAGCTTTGGCCTATCAAGACCATTTGTGGGTCCTCTCCCGATTTCAAATTAATTTCAATAGTTTCTTCCGCAGAAGAGACTTGATTTTCATTTTCTAAAAATCGTTTCATTTCAAACGGAAAATCGTTATCAACAAACATATCATTTGAATTCAAAGTAGCATCACGCAATGCATTAGAATGGACATTAGAATCCTCAATAACGACATCCAACTTAGAAATGAAAGGAGAGTAGGAGAGTGAGAATCAACTGGAGTTTTAACAAGATGGAAAAGAATGAAGAAGAAGAAGAGGAAGAAATAGAAGAAGACTCATGTTTGGTGAACTTCTCGGATATGACCTCTTCAATTATTGTTTTCCCAATGTCGAGGACAAGTGCCATGGTGGATCTGGAAACATGTTTAGATGTGGGTGCCATCTCTTCATCGTCACTTCAATCGTCTGAGTCGGAATTGATCAATACATCAAGGTCGGCTTCCATTGAGCATGGCCTCGGAGTGCTCCTTGACAGCTTCCAACTTTGCGGGGATGTATAGGGATCTCAGAAAAGCTCACTAAGTCCACCTGTGAAATATGATTTTTCTTACTATCGGAATTGATGTCAATGATCCCCTCTAATATTAGCTGATGAAGCGAAAGTGCATAAACAATGACATTAACATGCTCTACGGGAATCAAGACAGATGTAGCGGTCTCCCACATGTACTGATAATCGAAGTAGAGCTCCTAAGAGGAGGGACTCTTATTGTTGGGAGAGACGTACCTTCACAAAGATGTGTGGACCATGCCGAATTGGCGAAATAAACGGGCGATGTCGTAGATGTTGATCACTTCCAACTCTAAAATCACGATAAACGGGAGATCACCCATCTAAAACCTCACGACATCGAAGTGATACTACAAGATGATGAAAAGAATATGATGGTCGTTTGAGATATTGGTGACCATCAAGGTCTTAGAAAGTCTTGCCCGCTGCATGGGGCGAATATAGGGTAAAGATAGAGTGGGGAGTCAAACTAAGATTGCCTATCCACTACTCAAACAATAGTACAAGGGGAGACCCCGCTGAGAATAGTGTGTCGGTCCTGAAGAGAACTCTTGGTGACCCTGAAGGTCTCAACCAGGATGAGACCGACTAGGCTCTGAGTGTGGGTTACCACAGAATGGACGACCCCAACAAGGCGAAGTGACAGGAGAATCCCCTTAGAGGGACGCAACAAGAAATAGGCTACCAATATAAGCATGTCCTACCTACAATGGACTGTGCAACATAAGTGCGACTACACCCGAAGAAATTAAGAAGTAGGTGTCTCATCACGCAGTCGAGTGGGGATCAGCAACAAGTCTTCATGTAGGCCGAAGAATGGCCTGAAAGTCTTCCATAGTAGGGCATATGTGCACCCCACCAATGATGAATGCCCGAGATGCTGTACTCCAATGCCCTTGCATGTGCGCCATAAGTCGCTCGTCTATCATGGTGCTCCTCAAATGTAGAATCTCATTCACACCAAAGGGTGCAAATGTGAGAGTGTTATCTTCGAACAACTTTCTAAAACTCCTCAGTCTTTCCTCTGATATGTCCATGACGCTCTTGGAAACACAAGTTTATTAGACTCTCACGTTTTAACACTCTTTTTTCTCTTTTCGTTTTAAGGTTAGCCCTATAAGTGCCTACGTTTCCACTAACATGCTCACCATTCATCTTTTAAACATTGTGGCTGGCTTACAGCGTGGAGAACGTCGTAATCAAGAAGAAGTAAGATGAGAGAGACTAATGTATCTTAGTGTTTCAAGCGATACATTTTTGGGCATGCAGCCTGTCGGTGTAGTTAGTATCCTATAGATACTCCTTGACTACACGACTTCGAAGTAAAATGAGTGTTTGAACTCGTTCATGTGCAAATAGTGTTTATGACAACGCTTCTGTTTGCACACCCCTTCAATTAAAAGCGTCGAGCTTTATCGGGTTTTACCCTCATGCAATTTAAGCAACTAAGCAATCAAGCAAATGTGAATACAAGATTCACATTATTCACGGGTTCTCACACCCTCAAGCAAAATGTTGTGAAATTATAAACGTAACGTCCTTCGAAATTTTTGGGTTAGTTTGGCCAACTACATGTTTTGAGCTAAACATCTTAGGTAATCCCCAGCAGAGTCGCCAGTTTTCTGTACGCGTTCGTTTCGTTCCCTTTCGATTTTCCGGCGCGCGTGCCCATTTTTTATTATTTAATGGATTGGCATACGCTCCTTTTTTTCGAATTGAATTGGCCCATACAGGTTTTAAATCGACACACTCGTAAATGTGTCGATCTAATTGACTTGAGAGTCGCCACTTTAGTTTACTTCCCAAAGAAACTAAAGAAAAGAAAAATCAGAGATTCATTTTAAGAGTCCGGTGTTTGGTTACGTATTAGGAAAGGGCCTACGGCGCTATGTCCTATACGCCTGTCCTTACAGACAGTCTCTACTCCTAAGTAATTGGCCATATGATGTTTGAAAGATTATTACGTTTTCGTTCTGAGTTCAGAACTCGTTTGCTTGTGTGAGAAAATCTTAATCATTTGCAAGGGCTAGTCCTATTCATGGGGTGTTTGAAGAGGACAAAGTATTGAAAAGCATTGAAAAACATTGAAGCATTGAAAAGCATCGAAGAGCATATAGCAAAGTTCTCAGGAAAAACAAGAGTCACGATTCCAGAGGAAGGACGTACAAGTATGAACGACAAGGACAAAGTATCGGGTTGAAGATTGGAAATATTATGCTCTTTGGACAAAGGAGAGAAGATGATAAAATAACTCAAGGTCCCAAGTGTTCCCCATTTTTTTCTTAGAATTTTCAGAGTTAAGGAAAACTCTGAGTACAACTCATTAAAATGAGCCATTTTAAAAAATAATTTCCAAAATTCCCAAAAATTTCATATGATAGTCGAAAATATTATTAGGAGCTCATAGGAATCGAGTTTGGAATTTTCGGAGTTATAAAACCCCCGATATGACACTACAAAGATAGACATTTTTCCAAACGGGCCCTAAAAATTCCGGGAAAATTTATTTTCGAAAAAAAATAATATTTTGGAGTTTTTGGGAAAATTTGAGAATTTTTTAAAGTGGTTTGAATGTTAGAATCCTCATTTTAAAGTCGTTTGTAAAACTTGAGAAACAAACATGGCCTTAAGTTTATTTTATTTTTAGTTTTTTTTTAAAAAAAAATTAAATTAAAAATAAAAGCAAAAGAAAGTTTAGGGTTCAATTGAAAGGAAGAAAAGGGTTCAAGGACTACTTTAATTTCGAATTAATAAATTAATTCGAAATTAAAGTTTTCAGATTATTTTAAAAATAAAAGAGGTCCAGAGACCTCTTTGTAACTTCAACAGAAGTTTGGGAAATCGAAATAGAAGAAAAGAAAATAAAACCACCGTCGGCCTCCTTTCTGTCTCTGGCGAAGGAGATTTCCGGCGACCCTGCACCTGCAACTGAAGACTGCATGAAGACGATACTTCGCCATTCCGTTCATCTCGCAGGGGTTCCGTCTCCATCCTCTGTTGTGACTCATTCGGTCGATTCGAACAGATCCCGGTCTCAAGTAGAAGGGATCGACATTGTTTCCCCAAATGGCGATACCGGATCGACATCGTCTGGATCTTCTTTTTCTTCCAGATCGCAATCGCTGTGACCATTCTCCTAACCACCGGGAACTCGTGTACGAATCAGAGTCACCTTTCCTTGACAACGAGATTTCAATTGAAGAACAGCCACCGAAAGAGAAACTAAAAGAAAGAAAACAGCCTGTCTGCCCTTCCTTTCGATCGACGAGGACATTCACAGTTTTCTCAAAACGAAACTGAGACTTTGGATAGAACGTACTCTAATCAAATCCTATGACTACGCTAAATCCAGACTAACACCTATCAATTGATTATTCAGCCAACAATCCAAATCAAAATACAGTAACACAGTATCAAACTAAACAAATTTCATATGCAAACCTGCAATTTAATATCCACAGTTAAATGGTATCTAAACTGTCCCTAACACAATCTATCAGCTAGGAAGTTAACCAAACAAATAGAACATGCAACCATAGCAATCAACAAATTCATTGAACAATCAAATGGATTCTTAAACAGATAAACGACATCTGTGTACATAATTGATGCTTCAATCATTGAATAAAGATCTACATTGTTGTAGGAGTTACCTGAATGGCAAATTCAGACGAAGTAGACTGAAGAATGAGAAACAGATAGACTGAAATTGAAAGAACTCTGGCCGGAATCTGCTGTTGTTCTTCGTATGAGTTTGCTGCAACGGCTTCTTCTTCCTGCTCTATTGAATCTTGCTTCTTCTTCGACAGAACGGAGCCTCCAAGAATGGGATTCGTCTAAGAAATCTCAAATGGAACTGCCATTTTCTCTCTCAAGAATTGGATTGAAAACCTCTCCAGAAAACTCAAAAATTCTCCACCAAACTGATCTGAAAACCGTCCCCCTTTTAACTGAAAACTGCCTCCTCTATCTCTCAAACTGAAAAACCTTTATCTTCTTTTGCATAGGGACCCATTTGTAATTTTTAGAAAAATTCAAGGGCACGCTCGGAACAATAAAAAAAATATATATTTTCCTTTTTTTTTCTTTCCGTTTTTTCCTTTTCCATTTTTCTTTCTTTGCACCTTCACACTAAATGAATCCCCCTGGCCTCGTTTTTGCTCAGAAAATTGTGAAAATTTTATGGTCTATTCTTAACATCACGAACGTGAATCTCCTTTTTGAATGAACTCAAACGGACCTTCCTATCCAAAGTTATGATATTTTAAAGTCACCCCTCCATTTCAATCTTTTCGATCCCGCGGTTTTCACTTTCATAACTTTAATAGCCCATAACTTTGTGCATAAAGCTTTCCCCACAATGAGGTTGGTACCATTGGAAAGGAAAGACTCTTGCCTACATCCCCATGTTCTCCTTTGCTTACGAAATCGTCCGTGTTGGTCAGGAGACTAGCCTCACAAAAACGTGTCAGTTCACGCATCACCTTCAATGCGGGCGACTTGGACTGAGCTTCAGGGAGAACTGGGAGAAGTATTTGGTGTCGTGGAAAGGTAATTCAAAGGGCTTTCCAACGGTAGCTCATACACTAAAGATGGATCATTTGTGCAAAAGATATGATTTTTAGAAGTGCAACATAGCTTCAGCTAGCTCCCAGGATTTGAATTGATAGTTTTTCCTCTTTTTGAGCATTTTCTGCACAAATTTGAAAACAATAACATTATACTCAAAATTCAAGATTTTTCAAAACGTACAACATGAACGTGTCACTGGTTGGGAAAACAAAGTTGTTATGAAATTCGATCTTTGGATCGTTATCTTTTAAGCTTTACCGGGTCAGTTTTCCACGAGGTGATTCTATTTTTGTTTTCCCGGTTCAATAAACAAACATGAGTATTATTTCGGGCTGAGTTATTCTATTAGGTATCTAGGGTGTAAAAATGGGGTGTCTACAGGTGCGAAAATGGTTTCTAGAAACCGTGCGTTCAACATTTCACGGAAATCGACAATAATTGTGTTTCTCAGTTCGACATTCATTTTGGAAGAGAATAAAGGAGAATATCAAATGAAGTTCTTGAAATTCCGAACTTAGAGAGAGAGGAATATCTGAAGTGTGTTTTGATGAAGAAGGATGAGGCCCCCTTTTATAGCGTGGGCGGTTGGTTGCATTTAATGAGAATATTTGAAAAATCAGACCGTTTATGTCTGGTCATAAATGCCTTATCAGTTTTAAAGAGGATAAAGGCTTGTCTGGTCTAATCGGATCAAGCATGCTTCTTGGAAAACGAATATTTCAGTTTTCAAGACTGATTTGATTTGGTTTGATACGGCGCATTTAATGTTTGTTATTTCTTTAGGATTCCTTTGTTTTTGATCGAAAGGGAAAGAAATGATTTTCATTAATGAAAAGTACCAAACCGGTAGTACAACAAAATTACCGGTTTGGAGAATGAGAAAATAGATGAAGAAGGTTTAAACATTTGATGAACCGGCAGCTTGATTCCTCTTGGCCTTTGCTACTTCCCATCGGTCGATCAGCACCTGGATTCTCTCCTTCGTGAGCACGTGCTTCGGATGGAGAGTGACGAAGGGTCCGGAGTGGATATCCAGACTGGCACAGAAACCGCTTAGCTGAGGAGCATAACCGGTTTTGTTTGAGAGAATCATCTTCTTCAGGTTGCTGAAGATGATCCAGGACCAGTTTACCGGTGTCCCAACCGTAACTGCAATCATCATCTCAAAAAGCCTCTAGGTGTAGTAGTAGCTTTTCTCTCTACCTTGAACTGACTTTCCCAGAATCTCACATAGAAGCTGGTACTTGTGAGAGAGTTGGCTCTTAGCACCCCAGGGCCTAACTAGGATGTCGGAGTTGGAGAACCGATGACACATTTCTTCAATGGTCACCGGTGAGTAAATAAGATCGGTTACCCCTTCAGTGGGTAAACCGCAGTATTCAGCGAAATCCGTCTCGCTGAATAGGAAGGACTGACCATAAACTCGTGCCACGATTATATCTCGGTGCACCTCTTTTGCAGTTTCGAAGAACTCGTCGACTACCAAGTAGTCGAGGATGAATCTGTTCTCCAAAAATCCTCTTAGCCCGCTTCTTTCAACGGCTAAGAACATGTCTTTAACTTCATGGTCTTCGTATTGGTAGATAGAGTTAAAATCAGCCAACAGGATTTTCTTGGCAAGTTGATCGGAGTTCATGATATTGATATAGTTTTAGCTCAAGAGAGTTTTTGTGAATAGTGAATTTTGTGAAGTGTTGTGAGGATCAAAGGGTTGTTTATATAGCCAGGGTTTCGGCTAGATCAATAGGCTAAGCATGCTTAGTGATGTCATCGATTAGTTAATAGGCTTTAACTTGTTGAAGTGTATAATGTTTATTTCCAATGCAAAGTTAATCATTACTAGGATATTCATGATGACAATAAATCTATTGACAAGATGTTAGTCTCCCTCTGTTGATGATGGACACATGTCGTCATCTCGATTTAGGTAAACTATTTTATTAATTACAGGCTTCATTTCTCAAGGTATGCATGAAAACACGGTTAGTTATCCCAAGTTAACCAGAAAAGTTCAGTTTTATCTAAACCAGAATGCATTTGTACTAATCGGTTTTCCGTGACCGATTTTAGTTGGATATTTTATTCCGGTGTGAAGAAATGTTGACTCGCATCAACATTTGTTCAACTTTGGATTAAGTTTATCCACTTCTGCCAGGTCATTTCAACCGCGTAGTAAGTATACATGTGGTTTGACATCATGAAGTAATCAGACATAACCAGAGACTTCCTCCCGGTTAGCATCCTTGAATATTTAATGGCCTATTTGAATATGGTTTGAGAAGCGAGAGCTTCTCCCTGAACACATATCCCGGTTTTTCATGATAATGTATGTAAACAGTATGCATGTATGATCATGGTATAAGTTGCTTGATATCAGTAAGTCCTAGAATGTTTCTGAAATGAGAAAACTTAGTTTCCTGTAGCGGTTTGGTGAAGATATCAGCTACTTGTTGCTCGGTTGAGACATATTCCAGCCAGATGTGCTTCTCTTGAACATGCTCCCGGATGAAATGATGTCTTATATCAATGTGCTTCGTTCTTGAGTACAACACCGGATTGTATGTAATCGCTATCGCGCTGTTGTTATCACAAAATATTGGTGATTCTTCAACTATTACACCAAAATCCCTTAGTTGCTGTTGGATCCAGAGGAGTTGTGCACAGCAGCTTCCGGCTGCTAGATACTCTGCCTCTGCGGTTGACGTTGCAACTGAGGTTTGTTTCTTGCTGCTCCATGTAACGAGTCGGTCACCCAGGAATTGGCAAGTTCCACTTGTACTTTTTCTATCGATTTTACATCCTGCGTAATCCGCGTCTGAGTAACTTATGAGGTTGGAGCTTGAGTCTTTTGGGTACCAAAGTCCCACATCTTGAGTTCCTTTCAGATATTTCAATATTCTTTTAGCCGCGGTGTAATGTGATTGCTTTGGATTTGCTTAAAATCTCCCGCATACTCCAACCGCAAACAAGATGTCCAGTCGGCTGACTGTTAAGTAGAGCAAGGATCCAATCATTCCCCGATATGCTGTGATGTCAACGGCTTGACCATACTTGTCTTTGTCTAATTTTACGGAAGAGCTCATTGGTGTAGCCGCCTCAGCGCATGTATCCATTCCAAATTTCTTTAGCAGTTCGGCTGTGTACTTTGGCTGGCTTATGAACGTTCCAGTCTCGATCTGCTTAACCCTTGCCCACGGTTCTACCTTTCGAGTTGTCACCAAATGTTATGACTGCTCCGGTTTCATATGTGATATCTGTTATTAGCTCACTATTGCCGGTCATGTGTCTTGAGCATCCACTGTCCAGGTACCATTCCGAGTTCTTTAGCCGGTTGCTTTTCCTAACCTGTAAAAGAAAAATATTTACACCTTTTTGGTACCCACATTCAGTTGGGTCCATGGTTGATTAGTCCCTTTGGGATCCAGACTTGAATGAGTCGGATCACCTTCCCGATATCTGTTCTTATGGTATTCGGCTAAACTTCTTGATCCTTGCTCAAGAATGCCTTATATCGCGGTGATGAATGTTTTTGAGATCGAGATGTACTTGTTTTATTTTGTTTATCTTCTGTTCGGTTGGCTTTCCTTCTCTCAGGATGAAGCCATTTGTCTGATGTAGTTGGGTTTACATATTTTAGTTCCGGTTTTATGATAGTTTCTGCCTCATTGTTGGTTGAAGAGCTCTTGACAAATCTTATGAATGGAAGATTGTCTTTAGTGAGTTTCATCCCAATAGGTTGATTTGGTTCGTTTGATTTGTTTTGTTTATATCCAATACCAAATCTACACTTAGGGTGTCTTTTATAATTGCACATATGATCTATGGCTTTACGAGATCTTTCCCACGCAGCCGTAACATACAGTGCTCGTTCATCGACTTCAGTTACCGGTTGAACTGTCTCCTCATTTTCTAAGGATAGTTTAGCCAGTTCATACACTGTGGTTTCGCATGATTCATCAGCGATACCACTTGACTCTACGGTTTTATGTTCTACCGGAGTCGGTATATAGGCAGATATGTTTCTGAACTCAGCAACCATTTCGTTGAGTGCAGAAATCAAATCTTCCTTAGTAAACTCATCAGAAGAGAAATCAAATACCTCTTCGTCGTTTGCCATGAAGCATGTTACTCTTTCCTCATCATTCTCGTTGTCGGAATATGCCCATTCACTTCCATCGTCGGATGCAATGAGTGCCTTTTGTATTTCCTTCCCTTCATCGGCTTTTTGGTTATCGTTTCTCCGGTAATCGTTGCGTTGGTTGTCATTTCTCCGATAATCATTCCCTTGGTAGTTGTTACCCTGATACCGGTTGCCTTGGTAGTTGTTTCCTTGATAGTTGCTTTCCGGTTTTCTGTCGTCTCTTCTCGGTTTCCTACATTCTGACCTGAAATGTCCAAAACCATCACAGTTATAACATCTTTTATTTGATTTATCAACATAATTATAATTAAAGTTGTTGTTAGATGGCGGCTGGTTCTTCTTCATGAATCTCCCAAATTTCTGAGCTAACATCGCCATCACATCTTCACTGATCTGATCAGCGTTTTGACTGGAGCCAGAACGGTTGATACTTGGACCGCCGGTTCCACCGATGTAACCAAAGCTCTGGTTGCGGTTGACGTAGATGCTTCGTCCTCGATCCGAGACTTGATCTCGAACTCATAGGCTTTTAGATCCTCAAACACGTCATGCAACTTCATCTGCCCGAGGTTGCTTGATTCCCTCATCACCATGGTTTTGATATCCCATGTGCTCGGCAGTGATCTTAAGGCTTTAATGATTACTTCTTGGTTGTCGTATCTCTTTCCGAGTGTTTGAAGCTCGTTGACCACGCTGGTGAACCGGTTGCTGAATTCTTTCATGTTTTCCCCCGGTTTCATCCTGATGTTCTCATATTTTTGAGTAGCCACCAAGATTTTGTTCTCCTTTGTTCTTTCGTTTCCTTCATGGATCTGAATGATCGTTTCTCAGGCTTCCTTTGCACTATCACAATCTGATATCTTGTTCAATGTGCTATCGTCTATAGCCTTGTAGATGTGTCTCATGCAATGGTTGTCCAGGTTACTCCGTCTTCGATCTTCAGTTGTCCATGCGTCTATATCCTTGTTGATCTTGATTGGCCCTTCTTTCAGAACTCTGCTCATCTCATCATCCAGCGTAATCAGATGTAGATACATCTGTTTCTTCCAGCTGCTAAACGCTTCACTGTTTAGCATTGGTGGCTTGTCGCTGTGGGTCATGCTTCCCATCTTCTTCGGTTGCTTGAGTGTTAAGAACCTCGCTCTGATACCATTTGTTAGGATCGGGGACGCCCTTGGAGGACCGGGGTGTGCCGGTTCTGGAATGGTAGCCGCTTACAACACACAACACAATTTGGTGATAGTCCGGTTAAAGACTAAAACCTTTCTCAGCACTACGCAAACTGTCACAGACTCTTGAACCGGGTTCAAGGGCGGAAATGTCTATTTCAGTTTGAAGCAACGCACGCGACTTGGATGTGGTTTATGAGGGGTCGATTTGAGGGATATGAGTGGACCGGTTTTTAAGGTGTAGGATTATGTTTTGGTTAATATATTTAGGTTTTATAGTCAAATAAGCAAGAGAATAAGTAAAGGACACGAGACAAGATTTTTTATGGATGTTCAGAGCAAACCCTCCTACGTCACCCCTTCTTCTCAGGTTATGAGAAGGATCTCCACTAACTTTCAAAGTTACAACAATTACACTGTCGGTCGAGCCTAACTTGCTACTCGCCGATTACACCAACTCACTCTTGATGTAATACACTAATACAACACAATAAAGCTTTCGGTAAATGACACAACAGTTTTGGATCGCGCGTGAGATTTCTTTCTCTCTCTTAACCTTTTTCGTCACTGTCATTAATGAGGTCGCTTCGTCTTCCTTTTATAGTGAAGAGCGTTGGACGGTCACTTTCTTCTCTCACCGTGGGATTGGTCAGTTCAAAGTCACGCCGGTTCAGGGAGGTTATTTGCACGTTTCAACTTCCTAACACTTGGCAAGCATGCAGATACCTCTCAGGTATGAATGACGTAACCGGTTTGCAGATTTGGACACGTGTTAGGCATGCACCTTCCGGCTGTCTGAGTCGGATCAGTAAATCATCATTGTTTTTATCGCATGCTTCTGATCCGGATCTTATCTTCTTTTATTTCTCCAAGACACGTCTATTTCGTCACATTACGTCATCTTTGTAACTCTTAGTTTTCGGTTGACTCTTTCATAGTATAATCCGGCTGGGATGTAAGTTTTTCTTTGCTAGCCGGTCTGTTGGGAAAGTTGAGGCCGGTTCCTCTTGATCATGACTTGATCATCTGGAACTGGATTACTTGATATGTTCTTCAGCCGGTTTATACGAGTCGATCTGTTCCTGCACATAAGAGTTAATAGTAGTTTAGATTTCTGGCCGGTTTCAAAATTTAACTTTACTTAATTTTTCTATCAATTTCTCCTTTTTTGATTATTTAGAATAAATATTCAAAAGTCGTAATGTATGGCCGGTTTGAAAATTAACTTACTTAATTTTTCTATCACTTATATATAATTAAAACTTAGTTTTATCCATTCATTATCAAAATTATTTCATAAATTATAATCTAATAATTTCCCCCTTTTTGATTGGTTAGAATAAATTATCAAAATCGGTGAGAAATATCATTAAAGTTTTGACATATAATAAACATTGGGTTTATTAATTAAGTAATAGAGTAGTAATTAAAAATTAAAGTATATTGTAATACATGGAAGATAATACTCGTTCTAGAGGACATATCGACATGATTCATTTACTTTGCTTCTTATGGTAATTATTATGATGACACATAGTAGGATCAAGTATATCCCTACTTAGTTAAATGTTCACTTGGCTAAATATCCACTTGTCCAAACATGGAAATAACACATAGCAATAACTTTATTGATAGAGAGAAGTTTCTAGATTGCTTCCATGGTTTGTATATAAAAAGTCCCTAGGCTCATTTTTCATTAAGTCTCATACACCATCTAAGAGAGAAAAACAAGAACCTAGAAGTATCAAAGAAAAATCATAGAAGAGGGTTTAAAGGATTAAGTAGTGGCTGGAGGTATGTAACTTGATCTGTTTTTCGCTTTCGCGTTAATTGCATGATTTGACCAAATTAATACTAACATAAAATTATTTATTTATTATGAATGCATGTATAAATAAATATTATTAACGGCCTAGAAGTATTGGTAGAGGAAGATAGGGTTTATTCCAGCTCATCTGAGGGACTTGATCAATATGGGCTAAAGCCCGAAATAAAAATTAAAAAAAAGTATGATAAGTATAAATATACAATAAATTTAAAGAGAAAATTAGAGATATAAAACAAATAAAGTAGGATTAGATATTCAGAGTTTTGGCGAGAAGATCGGGCAACTGGATGGTTTTTGGTTTAGGCTCGAATCATAAGTGGTGAATTCTTAAAACTTTCTCTACATTCTGACAAGTCTAGATCTTTGTTTAAACTTCTCTTAGATACTCGTTTGAATATTTCAATTCGGTAAGATTTGTTCTTGTTGCTGTTCGTATTTATGTAATCCACCATTAACGGTGAAAACTTTGTATTAGTGAACATCTAGAGTGTTAGTGAAGACTTTAGTGTAACTCATTATAATATAGTGAATATTTTTTAATAGGCTTATTGTTTCGTGATTTTTATCCTTGTTAGAATTTTTACAATAAAATTGATGTCTCTCTGTATGCTTGATTTTATTGATTGATATTTGATTTGATTTTCTTTATTATTTTATTATGACATACAAAGAGGGATAGACCAATTATTTCGCAATTATTACTAAGTGATTTTCCCCACCAAATTATATTAGACCATTTGGTTGGACTAGTCAAATTTCTTGTGTACCAAATAGAGGAGCAAAATTCTTAGGATAATTAAGCTAACCTCGACGAACTTTTCGGTGTTAAAACACAAGATTCTTGATTTACTGATTTGTAAAGAATTGTTTAGGAATGTACCAAGTCATGATAAAGCCAGACACGATGAGCGATAAAGATTGAAAATTTCAGAATTGAAAAGCAACTGCTACGATCAAGTATTGTGTTGACCAAAATATTTTCCACCATATTGTAGAAGAGAAAGATGCGCAGACCCTTCAGAAGTATTAAACGCTAAAATATTATCAATGTTCAAGGATCAAGAGTCAAGACCAATCACTCATCTCTCAAAAGACTTTTGAGTTTTTCTCAAGAGACTCATTGTTTCATCTACACATAAACTGAAGAGTCGTTATAAAATGTTAATGACTTATAATATTTCGTTTACTATTGTCTTTACTATAAATAGTAGTACATGTAAATATTAATAATAAATTGTCTTTACTATAAATAGTAGTACATATAAATATTAATAATGTAACCCAAAGCCACAATCAGCCAACTCAATAACAATGTAACTCTTTAGAGCTTACTTATTTTATCACAACTTTTTAGTTATTTTATTCTTTTGTTCTATATTATCCATTTTATTTATTTTAACTTGGTATCAGAGCATTCATAAGAAATTAACATTCACGATCCTATTAAAATTTTCACTCGAATTGAATAGAAGAATATATGATATTTTGATCATAAATAGTGTCCACATATCAATATTGTTGTCCAATTTAATATTCAACACCTAAAAGAGATGTGTCTCACTCTTTTTTCTATGTCTCCATTCTTTTATTTTATTGAGATTATATCTTTTTACAAATTCATATCTCATCAATGTATCTTCCTTCATATGTCTCAATTACACGTGTTAGTGTTGCTCAAACTTTTTTACCGATCAATTGTATATCTCTCGGCATATTACTTTTTATGAAACCCCGTTCCCTTTAAAATTTCAAAAACTCATTTTATCAATCATTTCTACACATATTTCTTCTCCACCACCGTCATTTTCTCAATATTTCATATTTATCACAACTCATTCTTGAAATCTCATCACTCCCAACATCTTAATCCTCACCACCATCAAAATTTTTCTCTCTCATCATCTCACATTTTCTACATATGTCCTACTATAAAAGTTGATCACAACTTCAATGTATTTTGAATCTTTATCGACTGTAAAAGTCGAGAAAATCATTGTCGACTGTAATAGTCGAGAAAATTATTGTCGATTGTAAAAGTCGATAAAATCATAAATGACTGGAAATTGAAGGTAAGTCATGGACACTTCATTCGTCCCACATCATTACTCAGTCTCTCTGAAATCTCTTATCATCAAATGCGACTAGTTAATATTGTCAAAGGACTTGGCTTAAACCATTTTATCTTATTTCGTACAAACACCCGGTGTGTACCACTCTATTTTGTTTGAGAGAATGTATTAAATGTTAAAATATCATCAAGAATCAAAAGTCAAAACCAATCACTCATCTCTCAAAAGACTTTTGAGTTTTTCTCAAGATACTCTTGGTTTCATCTGCATAAATCTTTAAAAAGTCATTATTAAATGTCAATGACTTGTAACCTTTCATTTACTATTGTCCTAACTATAAATACTAGTACATGTAAATGCTAATAATCAACTTAATAACAAAGTAACTCTTTAGAGTTTACTTATTTTATCACAACTTTTTAGTTATTTTATTTTCTTGTTCTACATTATCCATTTCATTTATTTTAACCGGAAGTAGTTGGAGTCGATGTTAGAGAATGTCGAATATGGAAGCAAGAGTAAAATGTGTAGGCACTTTGGAAGAAGTCTCGTGATGGTCTTAAGTTCTATCATTGTAACAAATTATGGCACATTAAGAGGGAATTTTGAATAAGCAAGTGATAGTGAAAGGAAAGTAAAATTGTGAAAAAGAAAGCAATGTGGTTGTAGAGGACGATGCCACAGTCGTGTACGAGAATTGTTGTGTTAATCTCATAAGTCAAGATAGTGACTGGGTAATTGATTTCGGTGCTTCTTTTTGCGTTATTTCTCATTGTGATTTTTCTAAATGTATTCAAGAGGAGATTTTGGAAATCTCCAACGATTTATTTAAGATAATGGGTATCAACGACATTTGATTATAGACTATCGTCGACTGCAAATTGATACTTAGATATGTGAGGCACGTTCCAGACATTCGCCTAAACTTGATTTCTATAGAAAAATTCTATAATAAGGGGTTTGAGAATTATTTTGGTTAGTGGAAGTTCACCAAAGGTTCCCTTGTGATTTCTAGAGGAACGAAGACGGATATTTGTATGTAATGCAACCCAAATTGTACAAGGGAGAGATAAACTTAATCAAGAAAGATGTGAATATTGATTTATGTCACAAGAGACTTTGCCACATTAGCGAGAAGAGACTTCAAAATATCTCTAGAAACAATTTTATCCCGGTTTGCAAAGTACGTCTCTAAAAGTTGTGATGTTTAACTAAAAAAAGACACAGAGTTGTATTTAATACACTCCCTCCCCATAATAAATCAAATTTTCTTGATTTGATTCATATTGATGTTTGATCTATCCAAAAAAAATCTTTCGATGGATCATATTATTTTGTAACATTTATTGATGATCACTCTAAAAAATTTGGTTTTATACTTTGAAAACTAATTCTAAGGTTCTAGAGGTCTTTAAAGATTTCCATGAAAGAGTTAAAAGAGAGACAAACAGGAAATTGTGATGCGTGAAGTAATACAACGGTAGTGAATACAGGGGTCGTTTGAACGATATTATAGAGATCACAACATCAAATTTGAGAAAACTCCTTCAAAGACAAATCAACACAACGACGTGACCGAAAGAATGAACTAATGGATTGAAGAAAGAGTGAGGTGTATGATGTCTCATTCGAAATTACCCATCTTTTGGGGGAGGCAGCGAGAACTGCAGTTAATTTGATAAACTTTTCTCCTGCAACAACGTTAAACAATGTCGTTCAAACATAATTTGGACAGTAAAAATTGTAGGGTGTTCGTTCATATACCAAAAGATGAAAGATCGAAGCTTGACGATAAGGCAAAACCGTGTGTCTTCATTGGGTACGGTCACAAAGAGTTCGATTATAGGTTATGGAATCCTATGATAAAAATCGTGAGAGTGAGACAAGGTTGAAGAAGATAGTTTACTGCTAAATTCTTGTTAATTTGAATGCAACTCTACATGTCATGAGTTTTGATCACGTGGGAAACATTCAAAAGGCGACGGTGATTGTGTTAATGACTACGAGCCAGCTGAATATATTGAGAAATAAACTAACACGACACTAGTTGGACAACCCTTGAGACGACTTTAACTACTAGTAAAGTAAAATGGTCAATGTTTTGGTATTGCTTCTCTATGACGATTGGGAATGTCAAAATTGACCATTTTCCTTAACTATCAATTAAATTCGTCAGTGAATCTGAATGAATTCATACTAGTAACTAATATAAAAAAAATACTTCATTGACGCAAAATAATTTATGGAGCCATATATATATAATAAATTATTTCGGAAATCTATATAATTTTGAAGTCAAATATAATTAATCAATTCAGTAATTTGTAAATATATGACGAAGTAAAAGAATATATTTACTTTGGAATCAGTCCAATTCTAGACCAGTTTTGCATATGTTGATTGGTCAAAAAATTTGCTATTTTTTTGATACGACCGGTTTTTATACTAAGTAAAATAGTATTTATTATTACATCGCATCATCTACTTCGATAATGAACTACCTATTACTTCAGATAATATCCGAAGTAAAAACCCGAAATTAACATATTGTATACTGCAAAATATTATTGTTGTTTGTTTGAAATAAATTTGTTATTTGATCATCTAGAAAAGTATTGTGACATTGTTGTATATATAATTATAAACATATTATTTACTGTCTTAACACTTTTTTTTAAATAAATAACGAGACAACGATACAAACAAATGAGAAATTTATAATAAATGCAGAAAGAAGCGACGAGACAATGAAGACAAAGAACTATAAATCAAAATATAAAATAGAAACATACAAGTTTGATAGCAGTGAGAACTATGACTATCATACAAAATGAAAAACGGATCTTACCACTAAAAATGACATATTTTGATTCGTTTATGTTTCTTTATTATTTGTATGAACTAGATATTGTATTTATTTTTTTGCGTAATTTTATTTTGCTGAACAACTTTGACAAATTATATCACAATTTGGGTTGTATTGGAATATATTAAGCCACAAGTACCTATCAATACTCAGTTTTTATTAGCCAATATAGAAAATGATTGGTCTAAAATTATATATCTAAAATTAATAGTAAACGTTACTATAACCAACTACTAAATATAGTAAAGAAGAGGTCTATTCCATTTTCTCCTTCATTATTATCCACAAGCCTAATGACATTTGGGATACATCTTCACTTAATTTTGGTCTTCTTTTTGTTGTTTGCTTGTCATTGAGCTTAAGCATCAACAAATTTCATCCTTCTAGAAAAAATTGCAATAAGTTTTCTACAAGAATGTGTTCGGTTGAGATTTTCAAAATAATTCCACCATAATCAAATATTATTTCATGATTCTCTTAATTATTCATCTATCACGTGACTTAATTCATTAACAAAAAAAAATATTAAAATATTCTTTATTATATTTATTTTTAAAAAAATACTTTAGAGAAGCCCATATTATTATATTTATTTTTAAAAAAGTACTTTAGAGAAGCCCTTTTTATGGGTGAAAGCCTTAATAGAGTTGATGGATTAAACATCGAGACCGAAATTAGAATGATGGAAGATCATCTGAGTGAACTTAAAGTAAAAAAAAGTTAATGAAAAAGAAATTACTTTAGCTATGAAAGACATGGGCATGCAAAGGTTATTATTAGATAAGATATCATTATCCTCATCACTGATTAAAGTTCTTCTTATAATGATCAATATCATTTATTTGGATATGCAGGGCAAAAAAGTATGGGTGGCCAAATACATATGTATTTACAAAAGCAATGGCTGAAATGTGGTTAGGACAATGGAAAGGTGATATATTTCTTTGATTATTATGAGTCCAACGATGATCTCGAGCACGTTAAAAGACCCTTTCACATCGGTTCTTCTATGAGAAACCCTATCACTTACGGCTGTTTAGTAGACCTTATATTCAAGTACTTCACCATTAATCCTTGGTTTGACAAAAATGGTAAGATTGTGAAGGTTGCCAAACTCAGGTATTTAACACCATTAATGCCTTCCATGCATACATGAAATTCTATTACTTGATACCCTTGAAGGTGAGTAAATTCTTTCATTTCACCTATTATATAGGTGAATACAAACAATTGTTTTCTAATCAATTTTGTATTGAAATATCCATTTTATAATTAAAACATATACTGCAGGGCTTGAAATTGGTGAACAAGGTAATTTGTTTATCAATAAAGGTAAAAAAACTCACGAAAAGCTTAGTAGAAAGATCAATTTTGTGATAAGGCTAGTTGATATATACAAACCTTACTTGTATTTCAAATCATTGTAAGTCAAAATTAAATTATATTTTTATTGTGGACATTATTTGATTTGATATATTCAATATTTATTTATCTTACAAAGATTCGAAGATAACACAGAGAAACTTTGAGGAATGGTAAGAAGAATATACAAGATAGATGAAGTACCTTTAATTTTCATCTATCGTCTATTGATTGAGAGGAGTATTTCATGAATACACATATTCCTGTAATAATCAAGTCACTTTACTTAAAAAGAATTTTCTTCTTCCTTCACTAAGCTTAAGCTTGTTAATTTCATATAGTATGACACCTCACAGTAATGGTCCATGCTTAAACTCAAAGTGTTTCAAGATAGAATCGACCCGTGATATTTTGATCTCTTAAGTCAACTCTTATCACTGAATGGTAATATTAATTATTACTTCCAACGGCTTTAATAATATGTGTCTTCGTTCAACCACTCCCACTAGTAAAACAATAATCATTAAGAGCCAGAAAGCTGCTTTAACTAAAAAAGGAGGTTTATCTGAATATTGAGCTGAACATTAGAACTTCTTAATCTCGAATAAACCCATAGTCATTGAATTATAATGAAAAATGCGCAGCAATTCAACTCTGAGCTCACTGCTAGTGAATCTGCCTCTGTTTTGATATCTACTGATCAGATATGTTTGCTAATAAAATCTGAGTCAATTTTGATATTTTATTAAACTGGTACAATATAATCTCCTTAATACAGTACTACAAATGCATACCAATCACCAAACCAACATTACATCCAATATCATGAACATCCACAAACTTTCTTCTAGTAATTACTTGATCAGTCGAGGATCGATCATGGTGGAGACTTGGATTGAACGGCAGGGAAATCAAGCACGACAATCTTGTCAATGACTTGGGAAAATATAGTCGTGTACTTAACATGTTTGGGATGGGCAAGGTAGGACTTGTAGTCATCCTTGCTCTTGAATGTCAGCACAAAGGCATGTGTGTATCCTTGCCTTAGCATTTCCAAGCTTTCAATGTCAATTCCCCTATTCATTGAAACAGACATGAATACATGATTGAAAATAATTGAATTGAAAAGGGTAAAATTAATATATAATTATAGCTAGTTTGCCATTCAAAGGAGATGACAGCATCAATATCAGAAACAAGCTTCTCCAGTCCACTCAAAATCTCCTCCACCACTATTCCTTCTTTGAACTTAGCCACCGCCAAGTGCTTGAAAAGATGATCAGCCATGGCCACCCACAAATATTATAAGAGCTTCTAATTAAACTAGCTCTCCAAGTTAAGGCATAAAGATAAATGAATGAATTTATATGGGCTAGCTATATCAATATCTGTTCACATGTGAGAAAATGGTCTTTGGTACCATTTATGAAAGTCAGTCAATCTCAACATTATTGAGACGGTTAGAATAATAGAAAATTATTTTATTATGGTTATATAGATTTATGTATATTATTACAAGAGGAGGGATAGAGAAGGAGAATTTGATGAGGAAATTTGGTGAATGAATGACTTGACATCACCTTCATTTGTTGAAAAATGTAAAAGTGGAAGGAAAGAGAGAAAAGAGAAAAATTATTTGATTTTTTCATTATGCCAAGTCATTCCCTCACCAAATTCCCTCACCTAATCATTTCTCTTATTATAATTAACATATAAAAAACCTAATATAATATTTATATTATCACAATTTATAATATTATCATAATATCTTACCGATCTATTATTTTATATTATAGCATCTATATCTCTCACGAAATAAGTACAGTAATAAGCATATGAGAGTTTGTCAATATAAAACGAAAGCGTGAAGCAGAGTGAATTTTTGTAAATATATCAGCAATCGATATCAGTAAATAATTAATCGACGTAACCAAACAATTTCACAGGCAGAAGCAGCAGGAACAACAAAAAGGTACTCATCATTCTTAATCTTTTTCTCTTCTCTTCTCTTCCCTTCCCTTCCCAATCCATTGATCATTCACCCAAAAACCAGCTCTTCTTCTATGCAGACCAACCAAAATCAATAACCCACAACAACCAAACCAAATTCAACTCTCTATTCTTGATAACAATAACCAAAAACTAAGACCAATCAAACAAAGTTTCACAAAATAGGGAAAAAATATTTTAAATTTAACTCCCTATTCTCAATAAAAACAACCAAAACCAAAACGAATAAAAATATGAGCATTGACTATTGGGATAAACCAATAACTGAAAACAAAAACTTATAAGATATGATAGTCGGAAAAAAATAAGAACATCAACTAAAATATCTAAAAAATACATTATTAAAAATATAAATATAAATTATTAGAAAAGATAATCATTGATTGACACAACTTAAATTAACTCTAATATCATATTTGATAATAAAAAATTATTTTATCCAGCTGCATGCATGCTTATTTCTGTATTATTCTACCTAATTATGAGACCCACTGTCCTTTGCCCTTTAGTGACAGCCCAACCCATTGCCCACATTTATGTCATTTTGCTTTTATTCTTTATTAGTTACATTGAATTCATATTTAAAATGTCATAAGTTAAAATGGGAGACCTTTAAATTTTTATAGGTATAAAGATAATGTTAACTTTTGAAATTTTAAAATATTAAAAAATTCAATTCACATTTAAAATGTCATAAGTTGAAATGGAAGACATTCCGGTAAAGGTGTAAAGATTATGTTAACTTCTTAAATTTAAAAATCAATTTCTCACTCCACTGTATATTTGATTAGTTAAGATTATTTGAAAAATCTAAACTGAAAAGGACAAAAATAATCAATTACCCTTTGAAAAAGATTGATAAGCACCAAACAAGGGTGGCATGGAGTTTGAAGAAATTGGTGTAATGGGGCTGATTTCATAATAGTCATTATAGACAGAGACTCAGAGAGATTGTACCATCATCAGTCATGCACCACCCGGCCAATTCAGCGTGTGGGGACTGAAATTTTTCAAGTATAACTGCCAGCCATTGATGAATCTAAAGGACCATTTCCACATTAATTAAAAATATAATATAAAATCTTGTTTGGATTCAGTTTTTTTTTTAATTAGAGGGGAAAATAAATAATGATTAGTGATGATTTTGAGGAGGTGATAATTAGTTTTGGTAAAAATACTTAAAATATTGATATATATATATATATATATATATATAATAAAAAATAATAATTTAAAATAAAGGGTATTTTAGTTAATAAAATGAATGATATGATTATTGAAAACTAATTGATTTGAAAATTGATTTTAGTTGAAGTTTTTTTTAAACCCAAAAAGAACTCACCCTAAAACTTTTAAGTTGTTTTACTTTTACCCTTTTCAAAAAATTGAACAATAATAATAAATATATGCTATACATTACCTTTTTATATATTTTTAACATTGTTATCCATATATATTTTATACTTCTAATTTATTATTATATATAAGATTTAAAAATAATTCCAATTGTTTGGGCTCCTTATGAGAAGTTAAGTGAGACTTCTAACTTTTTCTTTCAATCTCACAATTTTCTCACAATTTGGAGTTTCTTACCATTACAATTATATAAAACGATTTATTGGTTTCAAACGTCGTTAATTTATTATTTATGTGCATTTATAAATAAATAAATAAAAGATTCAATGTCATTAATTTAACTACTGAATTAAGATGATCTCTTTGTAGCTCATTCCATGATAGTGTTTTCACATTTTCAATCGATGGCCTACAATGAGAGATTTGGAGTTGTTTTGAAGAGAGCGGGATACCAAGACAACGAACTGGTAATGACTCTTCATTGATTCTCATGATGTCGAATATGATTGCCTTTGTTTCCTTATTCACACTGTCATAGAAGGCCAGACTTTTACTCTGGATGATGCTAAGACATGAAACACTATAAAAGATTGTTAATGTCTCCTTGCTAGTTTTGACGGATTCAACATCAACATGCGCCAAGATAAATAAATCGTATACAAAACAGATATGAGTGATGTTTTCTTCCCTACAATATGGATAGTAAATAATGGACGGTACTTTAGAGGCATTTTAACAATGCACTCAAAGACTTCCATGATGAGGACAAAAAGGAAAGAAGTGAGTGGATCGCCTTGTCTAACCCTATCTTCCCTTTAAAAACTATCATTGATACCATTCATGCTAACAATAAAGTGAGGAGTCGAAACACACACTCAATAAAAATACAAGGGAAATTAGAAATAAATAATAATCCTTGAATAGCAATCTATTTAATGGAATAAAAAGTTTTTTGGATATCCACCTTAAAAGACACTCGAGGTGAAATTGACTTCCTGTCATAGCCCTTTAATAATCCATGTATAAGTATTATGTTATGTCAAATAGATCTACAATGGATGAATGTTGATTTCCCATGACTAATTAGGTTTGAAATAACAGTTTAAAGTGTTTGGCTATGATTTTAGAAATAATTTTATAGATTACATTGCAACATGATATGGGACGGAAGTCTGGAATTCTTTTGGGTGTGAAATTCTTTGGAATAAGGTTGAGAATAGTGGTATTTCATTGCTTAAGCATCTTACGCTTTCAAAAGAACTCCATAACTCCATCACTAACACTTTGTTCGACGATATCCCAGTTAGCCTTGAAGAAGGTAGCGTTAAAACATTCAATCCTAAATTTTTTATCTTTTAAAATTATATTGCATTGATGTTTAAAAAATAAATAGGTTTATTGAAAAAGTGACTATTTAACTATTGTTAAGCTATCCTACAATACAAAAATAACTTTAAATAATAAGGGTTTGTTCGGCAGGATTATTTGAATAACAGAGGAAAAAAAATGATGATCGGTGATGATTTTGAGGAGGTAGAAATTTTCTTTAGTAAAAATATTTAAAGGGTATTGATATATATAAATAAAATAAAATTTAATATTTAAATATAATCTATTTTATCAACTGAATTGAGTGATTTAATGAATTTGTGGGGGAGAGAAATGAGTTTAATTTTTTTTTTTTTTTGAGTTATTTAAATAACTCAAAACCAAACCAGGCCCTAACTTATTCTACCACCAAACACCTTTCGCCATAACTCTCCATTATAACATACCTAATAGAAGGCCCATTTGTTAGCGACCTACTTTTAAGTAACACTTTCTAAGAACACAATGACCGGCCCAATTTCATATAAGTTTTCCATTTATTTATATGTTAACTATTATGCACATAAATTAATTTAACATTACATTTATAATCTAAATAATGATTTCACATGAAAACACTATTTCGATCAATCTTCTTATACAGGTAAATTCAATACATGACTCCCATTTTAACTCGGTAAATTTTTTTTTAGTGGGAGACTTTTGTCACTTAATATTTTTTATTTTTATATACTGCTAAATTTCCACAACAATAAGATAAATAAATATTTGTCAAAACATAATTATAGTGGCAGTTTGAGAAATTCAGACAACCTGGAATTTTAGGAGGAAACCTTTTGACTACTCATAGTTTAATGAAGAAACGGGCTTAAGACAATAGGAATCAAAGAGAACCAGACATATTGGGAAAGGAACAATATAATAGAAGACATTGAGCAAAATAATTAAGGTTGTGGCATGATTCTACATAAATTAATAGTTGTTTTTTTTAGTGAGAATGGAAGAGCTAATTATAGCTTATTTGGTTGTGGTTTATTTAAATAAATACTTATTTGTTTTAAAAAAGGTTGATTAGTGATCATTTTGAGGGGAATATATACAATAGACTCTCGATAAAATAATATTCGATAAAATTATAACCTCGATAAAGTAATAAATTCTTACAGTCTCGACTCGAACCGAATAGCTAAAGTAATAATTTCGATAAATTTATGAAGTAATATAATTTTTTGGCTTATATAGGTCTGATCAACCGATATATAAAGTAATAATATACTAGTGAAATATGAGTCCATTGTTGTCTACTTTGTATGAAAAATTATATTCATTTGAATCTCATCCCTCATATTTTGCAAAGATTTATGAAGTTGTGGAGTTCTTCTATCAAATTGTAGGAGAAAATCACTATTGCTGCTATAATTGCTTCTTTGCGAGAAACAAGCTCCAAAACACGACTATCATCCTCAATGTCTTCATCTTGATTGTTTTCTCTAAGACTCTCAGTGATTTCTTCATTAGTTAAAATCTCGGTCATGTCGTTTTCACCTAGATAATCAAAGAGTTAATCCACATCCATTGCGTTACAATAGTGTAACTCCTTTATTGTTGACCATAATTCCCTAACGTCTTCTTCTTCTAAAGATTGTGAAACCACATTTTCTACCGAACGAAGTTTGCAAAGTTGAAAACAATTTGCAATTGTGGTATTCTTAACATTGTTCATCCAAGATGAGATAGCAATGTTGATTTCATCTAGAACATTGATCTTCTCTGGATTTGTTTCTCCAACCTCAAAACCCTATAAAATAGAATGACAAAATCTGCGACGATAATGTTAGAAATCTTGTCTTGAAATAACAGAATATATATATAAAATGGTGTTACAAATAAATAAAAATAAATAAGATATACAAAGAACGAAATCACCGATTGAGATGTTGATTCGAGGCATGTGCTTAGCACATTTCCCTTAAAACAGTTCCACCGTCTCCCGTTTGTGCTGGAGCTTATCGTAGATGGCTGTCTCCCAGGGTACAACAAATCTAGTAGTGATTCAGCACCAGAATCACTACACAACGAACTTGACCAACGTACCTGAACTATCACCGGGATCAAAGCAGAATTGTGTGAAGCCACAATTAAAATGATCAATGGAGGGTTTTTCTAAAAAACTAAGAAGTAGCTAGCTTCTTGTGATGTTAAAAATAAAACCAATTAAAATTCATTTAGGGTGATTAAAAAATATAAACTATGTAATTCTGCAATTGTTATATCTCTTCTTGACAACGTGTGATCAATTGAGATATATAAAGATAAATTAGCCCATCAACATAATGACTAATTTTTTAACGTAGAAATAAAATCAATTAATGCAATCAATTGCATTTTCATCAATTGCATGTGAAAGGTTTCAAACGTATGCATTTATCATTGCATTTGATTAAAAATTTCTCATTTGCACATTGATATTAATACCCATTTAACTGACTCATTCAATTAATATTTAATCCAAATATATTATTTATTTTTATGCAATAAAATGCATTATGCAAATAAATTAAACCTCACTTGGATTAATGAAAAAATTCTACATTTTGCTATTTTTCCAATGTGGACAAATCCACTAACTCGATTTTATTCTTGGGACTCACCCGTTCTCAGAATTATTTTTGAATTCTCATTTCCATTCATATAATAAAAATAATCTACATAGTCTAAATTCCAACAGATAATGCATCTTAAATACTCTTATAATTCCTGCATCACATGGCTGAATTTATGAAGTTATACTTGGGTGTAAAAAGAATAATTTAACATTTTGTAACCCTTGAATTAACTTTGGATGGGCAGGACAATTGTCAATAACCAATAAAACATTACGTCCATCCATCTTTTTGTCAAACCATCGAACATATTCTTCAAACAATACTTCATCCACGATCGTTTATTGGCACGATATTGGCAATTTAAACTTTGTAAATTAACATTTTGAAGCAACGTGGTTTTGCAAACTTACTGATAATCCATAATGGCATTTTCTCTGACCCATCTTCATTGCAACAAATGGCTACTGTAATTCTTTCTTTGTCAATTTTTCTTCCTTCAAGTTATTTTGTAGCCAATGAATGATCAGCTTGTAATTTATAAAACAACTTAGTTTCATCCATGTTGAAAACATTTTCATGGCAAACAAACCTAGTTTCTCTCTTATTATTGGCAAGTTTCTATACACATCTACCATATTGACAGACTTGCTTTCTCCAAAACGCCTAAAGGACTTGATATCATGTCGTGATTTAGACCTCTTCACCCAACCAAAAGAGTAATCAAACTCTGGACCATTATCACCATACAATATTTTCATAAATTATTTTGCCTTCTCTTGAATTAACTCTCCCGATATATTTACCCGCTCTTGATGTTGAAGAATCCATTCATACAAAGTCTTTTCTAGATTTGGAAACTTTGCGGATTTGTGTCATTTGGCAATAGGTTTCGTCAAATCAACCGAGAGATATTACGATGACTAATTGTATTCGATTTTGTCACTTGACTAAACTGGATGTTAAATTTTAAGAAACCTATTTTGTAGCTCTTTTTGATACGAAATTGGATTCTCGCTTTTATACTCGCACAATGCTTTACGCATTTCACATGGCATGGTTGTATGCTTCACCCCTTTGAGATGGGAAGCCATTAGAGATTACTACAACAAGAAAGAAGAGAATAGTATAAGATTGATTAGAGAAGAAGAGAAGTTAAGAGAAGATAGAAGAGTAGTAGAAGATTGTTTACTACATGTATGTACTTGAAGATGAATATTTTGAGATAAAAATCATCTTACAACATATGATATTACACCATTTACAGTACATATTAATAATTGTGAGATTAAAAAAGATTGTATAATTGATTATACTATAACAACTTATACGATAAATGAATCCTATTATATAGAATTTAAATTTTGAAATTCAAAAAACATTCAATAAAATTATATTTTATTATTATACATGTAAAATAATAAATTATTACTTTGTCGATTAAATAATTTTCGATAATATAATATTTTTTAGCTGACCCAACATTATTATTTTTATAGAGAGTCTAACATATTTTTGTAATGAAATGATTTTAAAATATTAATTTATAATGATGAAATATGTATATTTTTAAATAAATAAACGATAATTTAATATTTTGATCAATGAATTTAGTGATGAAAGAGAGAATAAAATGATATTTGAATATTGTTAAATTCATAAAAAAAGAAAACAATTTCAGTAATTTTATTTTACTTTTAACGTAGGATGTTAGTTTGATTAATGAATTAAATGATATTATTGATTAAAGAGATGATAAAATGATGTATTATTATAGTTAGATTTTAAAAGAGTTCTATTCTTTTATTTTATTTTTAATGTAAAAAGTTAAAATTAATCTACAATTATGACTCTAACTTCAACCCAAGAAAGTTTTAAATGGGAATCAACTCTCGGGATCTTTACTTGAACTATTAATTAATTTTAAAAAATAGATGAATATAAATATTAAAAAGGTGATATTTCTTTGATTATTATGCGTCCAACTATGATCTCGAGCACGTTCAAAGACCCATTCCCAATCAAGGCATTGGGTATATATTTATTTATTCATACATTTTCATCATATCATTGATTAGTTTGGAGCAATTAATATTTAATATATTAATGTTTTCTTATAGAACAATCAACGGATTCATCCTTGGTTATGGCAAAGGAAAGATGAAATGTCTAGCATTTGATCCACAAGCAATTTTTTATTTGGTAATCATATTTACTTCTATTATATATCCATCATCATTTAACATCAAGAAAAAAATAACATTTTTTTAAAAAAAATGAAAATAAATAAATGTTTTTTTTTTCAGATCCCAAGTGATATGGTTGTAAATGCAATGATTTGTGCAATCATAGTTAACATGAAACAAATGCATCTTCATGATACAATAATTTATCACATCAGCTCTTCTATGAGAAATCCATCACTTCCGGTTGTCTTCAAGTACTTCACCATTAATCCTTGGTTTGTGAAAAATGGTAAGATTGTTAAGGTTGACAAAGTCAGGTCATTTAACACATTTAAGGCCTTCCATGCATACATGAAATTCCATTACTTGATACCCTTGAAGGTGAGTAAATTCTTTCATTTCACCTATTATATATGTTTTCTAATCAATTTTGTATTGAAAGATCCATTTTATTATTAAAACAAATACTGCAGGGCTTAAAATTGGTGAACAAAAAGTAACTTGTTTATCAATGAAAGGAAATACTCACGAAAAGCTTAGTAGAAAGATCAATTTTGTGATAAAGCTAGTTGATATATACAAACCTTACTTGTATTTTAAATCAATGTAAGTCAAAATTAAATTATTCTTTTACTATGAACATTGTTTGATTTGATGCATTCAATATTTATTTATTTTATAAAGATTTGAAGATAACAACACAGAGAAACTACAAAGAATTGTATGAAGAATGTACAAGATAGATGAAAATACGTTTAATTTTCATCCATCGTCTATTGATTGGGAGGAGTATTTTATGAATACACATCTTCCCGCAATCGTCAAGTCTCTTTTCTAAAAAGAATTTTCTTCTTACTGAAGTAAGCTTAAGCTTGTTAATTTCTTGTGGCATTATTAATTATTCTCAAGAGACTTAGTTTCTTCCTAAGAAGTCACTATATATCTTCTTCCAATGTTCTCATCTACTTCCTTAATAATTTATTGTCCAATAAATATCTATGTAAAGTTCCCTAATAAATTGTCACAAAATAAGAAATTAATATATCAAGATCTACTTTATCCATCTCTTGTAATCTTTATTTATTAGCTTTATCATAGGAAATCTTAATATTAATTATTGCTTCCAACGCCTTTAATATTTTTTAATTGTCTTTATTTTGTTGTGAATAAAGCGGAATAATCACACACTCGTGATAATAAACTGTTCCCTACTTGATTGGATCTTTAGGAGCGAGAAACAACATTCATAAAAGGAAATATATATATATATATATGAAACAAGAACACCAAGAATTTAACGTGGAAAACCTCCTCAAATCAAGGAGTAAAATTCACGGGACTTTTGTTCAAAAGAAGCTTCACTATAATCAAATGTTAAACACGAAACAATTGAAGATAAAAGCTAAACAAATAAGAGATTTCACTATCTCTCTACAAGTGTATGCTAGATGACTTTCAGATGTGTTTTCATAAGCCACTTCCTCCACCTTTTATAGCAAAACGAGGATAGCTCAAGAGTCATTTTCCAATAATACAACACTGACCCTATTTAATATAAAAGGACTATTGAGCTTCTGGACTTCTGGGCTTTTGAACTTCTGGGATTCTAACTTCTGGACTTCTTAAACGGACTGGGTTTTTTATTTCATAGTTGGGAGCACAATCAAATAACCCAACAAACTCCCCCATCACAACTATGGAAGGGTTGTTGTCAAACTCACGGTTGAACAACAAAACTCGAACTTGCCTTTTGGTAGTGCTTTGGTCAGCATATCAGCGACATTATCATATGTATGCATTGTATCTAAAACCAACAACTTTTCATCTAGAACATCACGTATCCAATTATACCTCACATCAATGTGCTTCGATCTAGAGTGAAATGTTGAGTTTTTTAGCAAGGTAAATCTTACTTTGACTATCACAATAAAGAACGTATTTATCCAGCACAAAACTAAGTTCAGATAATAATTTCTTAACCCAAATTAATTCTTTACAAGCTTCAGTTGCTGTAATAAGTTTAGCTTCAGCGGTTGACAATGCAACACATTTTTGAAGTCTAGATTTCCAGACAACAGCTCCGCCTGCAAAATTAATCAAATAACTAGAAGTAAATTTTCTCGAATCAACATCACATGTCATATTAGAGTCAGTATAACCAACTAAATCCGGACTCTCATTCCCAAGGAAAAGTCTCAAACTTGATGTACCTCGAATATATCTCAATATCCATTTGATAGCTTCTCAATGTTCTTTTCCTAGATTGGAAAGGACCCTACTCACGGTGCCAACGACATGAGCAATATCTGGTTTTGTGCTAACCATGGAATACATAAGACTTCTAACAGTAGAATCATAAGGAATATTCTTCATATATTTTTTTTTGTCATTATCGTTAGAAGGACAAAGTTTAGAGCTCAATTTAAAATGTGCTGCAAGAGGTGTGGAAATACTATTGGCCTTCTCTATATTGAATCTCTCCAACACTTTTTCAATATATCGTTCTTGAGACAACCATAATTTCTTTGTCTTTCTATCACGACTGATTCTAATTCCAAGAATCTAGTTCGTTGGTCCAAGATCCTTAAACGCAAAGGACTCCCCTAAGTCTTATTTCAACCTATTAATTCTCACAACACTTTGACCAACAATAAGCATGTCATCAACATAAAGTAAGAGAATAATAAATTCATTAAGAGAGAATTTTTGTACAAACACTCAATGGTCGGAAGTAGTCTTCATATAGCTGTGTTTCTTCATGAACAACTCAAACTTCTTGTACCATTGTCGAGGAGTTTGTTTCAATCCATACAAGCTTTTCTTCAATCTGCAAACATAATTTTCTTTACCTTTAACCTTAAACTCATCAGGTTGATTCATGTAAATCTCTTCTTCTAATTCACCATGAAGAAAAGTCGTATTCACGTCCATTTGTTCAACTTCCAAATCAAGACTAGATGCCAAACTCAAGACAACTCTAATTGAAGTCATTTTAACAATAGGAGAAAAAATTCATCAAAATCAATACCCTTTCTTTGACTAAACCCTTTGACAACCAAACGAGCTTTGTGCCGTGGAGATGAAGTATGCTCATTTTGCTTCAGTCTATACACCCACCTTCAAAGTTTTCTTTCTTTTTGGTAATTCTACCAACTCAAATGTATGATTGTCATGTAAAGATTTTATCTCATCTTTCATAGCATCAACCCATTCTTCGATATCTTTAGTCTCTTCATATGACTCTAGCTTGATCACTTCCCTTAGTAGTCTCATATTCAAATAAGATAACATCACGACTTCTAACAAGCTTCTTTGCAACTGGATCATACATTCTGTAGTCGAACTCATCTTGTCCATAACCCAAGAAGATGCACTCACGGCTTTTCATATCCAACTTTGATCTTTCATCCTTTGGAATGTGAACAAAGCACCTGCATCCAAATACTCGTAGGTGATCATATGAAACATGTTTATTTGTTCATACCTTATTTAGAACTTCACCGTCGAAAGCAACTGTAAGACTTAAATTAATAACATGTACCACCGTGTGTAATGCTTCACCCCAAAATGTTGGGGGAAACTTTGTTTCTGAAAGCAAGTACCTAATCCTCTCAACAATTGTCTTGTTCATCCTTTCTGCAAGGTCATTCAACTTAGGAATCTTTGGAGGTGTCTTTTGATGTTTGATCCCATATTGTTTGTAGTATGCATCAAATGGACCACAATACTCATCACCATTATCACTGCGAATGCACTTGATCTTCTTTCTAGTCTCTTTTTCAACAAGAGCATGAAATTTCTTGAACTTGTTTAAAACTTCATCTTTAGTTTTCAAAACATAGATCGAAAGTTTCCTAGAATGATCATCAATAAATATTACAAAGTAAAGAGCACCACTATTAGTTCGTACCTTTAAAGGTCCACAAACGTCTGAATGCACCAATTCTAAGAGATCTAACTTTCTTGAGTGAGGATTATGATTGAACGATACTCGAGTTTTCTTTCCCACAAGACAATGAGAACAATTCTCCAAATCTGTCTCATTCAAACCCGGAATAGCATTTTGCTTAACTAGCAAATTCAATCCCTTTTCACTAATGTGACCAAGTCTTCGGTGCCATAACTTTAAAGTTTCTTTACTTCGTAGAACATTCACATTATCTTTACTTATTAAAGATTGCATCAAATATAAATTTGAAAACTTATCTCTTCAAGCTACAATAAGGTTATCTTTCGAAATTTTCCATTTTCCAGAACCAAAGGAGCTTGAGAAACCATCATCATCAAGTTTTCCAGTTGAAATCAAATTCAACCTCATGTCTGGAGCATGTCGAACATCTTTAAGCAGCAACTTCGACCCATTGCTAGATTCTAGGCAAACATCTTCAATACTAATAACCTTAGTTATGGCATTATTACCCATCTTCAATACTCCAAAATTACCAGAAGTATAAGATTTAAGGTAATTTTTCTTTGGCGTAACATGTATGGAAGCTCCTATGTCAAACACCCAAGTTGACTCATCGCATACAAGGTTAATTCTATTCTCGTCGTGAATAGTGAAGAGATTATAAGTAGTTGTTGAGAAGCGATCTTCAGAATCATCTTTCTTTTGCTTAGATCCGTTCACTTCATATTTGATCTTATAACAGTTCTTCACGTGTCCACTTTTGCCACAATGGTAACATTCAGTTGTCTTGTACTTTGACTTAGACTTGTTCCGACCCTTATATCTTGACTTATCTTTCTCGCCTCTACTATCATGTCTTCTCCGGTTTTCAGCAACAAACACATTTGACTATGATTAAGAGCCTTGAAATTTTCGTCTCAATTCTTCATTTAAGACACCACTTTTGGCCATCTCCAATGTCACTCCACCATTAGAAATAGAGTTACAAAGAGAAACTTTAAAAGTCTCCCATGAATCAGGCAAAGTAGTCAATAGCCAAAGCCCTTGAACATCGTCTTCAAAGTTTATACTCATTCATGACATCTAATCAAGAACACCCTGAAACTCATTCAAGTTATCAGCCATTGAAGCACTATCACTATATCACAAATGAATAATCTTTTGGAGAAAAAATAATTTGTTACTTCCTGTCTTTGAATCATACAAATTCTCAAGCTTACCCCACAAAGTAGGTGCATTTGTCTCATTTTGTATGTGGTTATAAACATTCTCTTTAACAAATTGACGAATGAAACCACATACCTATTCATGCTCAAAAGCTCATTCCTCATAAGATTTATAGATAGGTTTCACACTACAAAAAATAGGTAAATACAAAGACATCACAAATAAAATATCTTTCATTTTACCCTTACAGATATGATAGTTTGAACCATTCAACAAAATCATTTTGTTTGTATTAATATCCATAAACCAATAAAAAAATAAACACGCTTATAATCAAACTCTGATACCACTATGTTGGTAATAAAGCGGAATAATCACCATACTCGTGATAATAAACTATTCCCCACTTGATTTGATCTTTAGGAGCGAGAAAACAACATTCATAAAAGGAAATATAAATGAAACAAGAACACCAAGAATTTAACGTGGAAAACCTCATCAAATCAAGGAGTAAAAACCACAGGACTCTTGTTCAAAGGAAGCTTCACTATAATCAAATGTTAAACACGAAACAATTGAAGAAAAAAGCTAAACAAATTAGAGATCTCACTATCTCTCTACAAGTGTATGCTAGATGACTTTCAGATGTGTTTTGATAAGCCACTTCCTCCACCTTTTATAGCATAACGAGGACACCTCAAGAGTATTTTTCCAATAAGACAACACTGCCCCTATTTAATATAAAAGGACTCTTGAGTTTCTGGACTTCTGGGCTTCTGGATTTCTGAACTTCTGGGATTCTAGCTTTTAGACTTCTGTTCGGATTTTTTATTTCATAGTTAGGAGTTTAATCAAATAACCCAACATATTTAACTACTCCCACTAGTGAAACAATAATCTTTAATAGCCAAAAACTGTTTTAACTAAAAAAAATGAGGTTTCTGAATATTGGGCTGAACATTAGAACTTCTTAATCTCGAATAAACCCAAAGTCATTGAATGTATAATAAAAAATGGGCAGCAATTCAACTCTGATCTCACTGCTAGTGAATCTGCTAGTGAATCTGCCTCTGTTTTGATATCTACTGATCAGATATGTTTGCTAATAAAATCTGACTCAATATTGATATTTTATTAAACTGGTACAATATAATCTCTTTAATACAGTGCTACAAATGCATACCATCACCAAACCAACATTACATCCAATATCATGAACATCCACAAACATTCTTCTAGTAATTGCTTGATCAATCGAGGATCGATCATGGTGGAGACTTGGATTGAACGGCGGGGAAATCAAGCATGATAATCTTGTCAATGACTTGGGAAAATATAGCCGAGTACTCAACATGTTTGGGATGGGCAAGGTAGGAATTGTAGTCATCCTTGCTCTTGAATGTCATCACAAAGGCATGTGTGTATCCTTGCCTTAACATTTCCAAGCTTTCAATGTCAATTCCCCTATTCATTGAAACAGACATGAATACATGATTGAAAGGAATTGAATTGAAAAGGGTAAAATTAATATATAATTATAGCTAGTTTACCATTCAAAGGAGATGACAGCATCAATATCAGAAACAAGCTTCTCCATTCCACTCAAAATCTCCTCCACCACTATTCCTTCCTTGAACTTAACCACCACCAAGTGCTTGAAAAGATGATCAGCCATGGCCACCCACAAATACTATAAGAGCTTCTAATTAAACTAGCTCTCCAAGTTAAGGCATGGAGGAGCAATGAATGAATTTATATGGGCTAGCTATATCAATATATTTGTTCACATGTGAGAAAATGGTCTTTGGTACCATTTATGAAAGTCAGTCAATCTCAACATTATTGGGAGTCTGGGACCGTTAGAATAATAGAAAATTATTTAATTGAATTATTTTATTAGGGTGACATAGATTTATGTCTATTATTATAATTAACATATAAATCATATTAATATTATTACAATTTATATCATATTAATATTATTATAATTTATAATATTCTATATCTATTACTTATATTATAGCATTCTCTCACGATATAAGTACAGTAATAAGCATTTGAGAGTTTATCAGTCAGAAAACGAAAACGTGAAACCGAGTGCGTTTTAGTAAATATATCAGCAATCGATATCAATAAGTAATCGATGTAACCAAATAATTTTACGGCAGAAGCAGCAGGAACAACAAAAAGGTACCATCTTCTTAATATTTTTCTCTTCCTTCTCTTTTCTTTTCTCTCTTCTGCCCAATCATTTGATCATCCACTCAGAAACCAACTCTTTTTCTATTCAGACCAACCTAAATAAGTAACACATAACAACCAAACCAAATTCAACTCCTTAATCTCAACAATAGCAACAACCAAAATTCAAGATCAATCAAACAAAATTTTACAAACACATGGAAAAAATAAATCAAATTCAACTCTCTATTCTCGACAAAAACAACTAAAACAAGACCAATAAAAATATGAGCATTAACTACTGGGATAAACCAATAACTGAAAACAAAATTTAGAGGATATGATAGTCGAAGAAAATAAAAATATCAACTGAAATATCTAAAATAAAATACATTATTAAAAATATATGAATAAATTATTAGAGAAAGTAATCATTGATGAATAGTGAAAAATTATCACTTGATTGACTAAAAACATTAACAAATTTATACCATATTAGAATAATAAAAAATTATTTTATTGAATTATTTTATTATAGTTATAAAGATTATGTTTATTATAATCACAATATATTATTTTATATTTTAACAAAGAAAATATCTATATGCAAATGTCCAGATGCATGCATGCTTATTTCTGTATTATTCTACCTAATTATTGAGACCCACTATCCTTTGCCCTTTAGTGACAGCCCAACCCATAGCCCATATTATGTCATTTTGCTTTTATTCATTATTAAATTAAATATTTCTGGTTACAATTCAATTCATATTTAAAATGTAATTTGCAATGTTAACTTCTTAAATTTAAAAATCAAATTAATGATTTCCCATTCCACTATATATTTGATTATGTTAAGATTATTTGAAAAATCTAAAATGAAAAAGACAAAGACAAAATTAATCAATTCCCCTTTGAAAAGATTGATAAACACCAAACAAGGGTGGCATGGAGTTTGAAGAAATTGGTGTAATGGGGCTGATTTCATAATAGCCATATAGACAGAAAGACTGTACCATCATCAGTCACCACCCGGACACTTCACGTGTGGGGACTGGAATTTTTTCAAGTATGACTGCCAGCTAGTGATGAATCTAGGACCATTTCCACATTAATTAAAAATATAATATAAAACATGTAAGTGGTCTTACTTTTACCCTTTCAAAAAAGTTTGAACATGCAATAATAATAAATATATACTATACAGTAACTTTTTATATATTTTTAACATTGTTATCCATATATACTTATACTATTTCAATTTATTATTATATATCACATTTAAAAATTTATTGGATGGTCAAATTTGGGCTCGATAAGTTAATTGAGATTTCTGACTTCTTTTTTAAGTTTACAATTTGGAGTTTTTTTTATTAAAATTATACAAAACGAAGTTTATTTTATCGGTTTCAAACGTCGTTAACTTATTATTTATGTGCATTTATTACTAAATAAATAAAAGATCAAATTTCATTAATTTAACTATTGAATTAAGAAAATCTCTTTGTAACCCATCCCACGATAAAGTTCTTCACATCTTCCATCAGTGGCATGCAATGAGATATTTATAGTTGTTTTGACGAGGGAGGGATACCAATATAACGAACTAGTAATGACCCTTCATTGATTCTCATGATGTCGAAGATGCTTGCCTTTGTTTCCTCCTTCACATCGTCGTAGAAGGACAAACTTTTACTCTGATTAATGGTAAGACATGTAACACTAAAAAAATTTGTTAATGTCTCCTTGATAATTTTGACGGATTCAACATCAGCATGCGCCAAGATAAATAAATCGTCTACGAAACATATATGAGTGATGTTTTCTTCCTTGTAATATGGATACTAAGTAAATGGACGGTACTTTAGAAGCATTTTATCAATGCACCCAAAGACTTTCATGATGAGGACAAAAATGTAAGAAGAGAGAGATCCCCTTGTCTAACTCTGTTTTCCCTTTTGGAAAACCATCATTGATATCATTCACGCTAACAATAAAGTGAGAATTTAAAACACACTACATAATTTACTCAATAAAAATGTAAGGAAAATCAGAAATAATTAAGAACCCTTGAATAACATTCTATTTAATGGAATCAAAATTTTTTTGGATATCCACCTTAAAAAAACACTCGAAATGAAATTGACTTCCTGCCATAGTCCTTTAATAATCCCTGTATAAGTAAGTTGTTATGGCAAATAGATCTACCAGGGATGAAGGTTGATTTCTCATGACTAATTATGTTTGAAATAACAGTTTTAAAGTGTTTGACTATGATTTTAGAAATAATTTTGTAGATTACATTGCAACATGATATGGGATGGAAGTCTTGAATCCTTTCGGGTATGAAATTCTTTGGAATAAGGTTGAGAACGGTGGCATTACATTGCATAAGCATGCTACGGTTCAAAAAAAAGTCTAAAACTCCATCACTAATGCTACAGTTCCAAAAGAAGTCTAAAACCCTATCACTAACACTTTGTTCGACAATCCCCAGTTAGCCTCGAAGAACGTTAAAACCATCCGGCCCTGGATCTTTTATCTTTTAAAACTATATTGCGTTGATCTTTTAAAAAATAAATAGGTTTATTGAAAAAATGAGTATTTGACTATTGTTGAGCCAACAATACAAAAATAATTTTAAATAATAAGGGTTTGTTCAACTCTCACAACAAGATTAGATAGAGTTGACACCATGCTCACCACTAGAGTAGAATGAAAAAAAAATTAAATAGCTCAAATATGGATTGAGAGGCCATCTGATAAGCGATAAAACAACTTTCCAAATTTATTAAGAGTCAAAAGGGTCATCCCATTGCTTTTTATTGAGCAGTTTCTATTAGGATAATGGTATTATGGTTGGAGCTTTGCCAAGTAAGACATATCTTATTTTTTCATTCTTTCAAGTCTTTAAAAGTGATTGAATGTGGACGAATTTTTTTAGTAAAAATATTTTAAAGGTATTGAAATAATAATTTTAAATATAAAGTATTTATTATTTTAATTAATAAATTAAGTGAATTATAGAATTGTGAAAATTGAAATGAGTTTGATTTTTAGAGTTATTTAAATAACTCAAAACAAAACCATGCTAATTTCTACCACCAAACACTTTCGCTCCAACTCCATATAACATACCTAAAAGAAAGCCCATTTGTAAGAGACCTACTTTTAAGTACCGGTAATATTTTTTAAGAACCCAAAGCTCGGCCCAATTTCATATATGTTTTCCATTTATTTATATGTTAACTATTATGCACATAAATTAATTTTACATTACATTTATAATCTAAATAATTATTTCACATGAAAACACGATTTCAATCAATTTTCTTATATAGGTAAAAATTCAATAAATGACTACCAATTTAACTCGATACACTTTTTTTTTTAGTAAAAGACTTTTGTCACTTAATATTTTCTATTTTTATATAAGAGAAGTGATAGAGATGGAATTTGAGAGAGTGGATGAAAATGAAAATGAGGGAGAAAATGACATTTCATCACATTACTGGCCGAAAAAAAGATAAAATGGTGAAAAAAGAGAAAAAAATTTGTTAATTTTTTAGCAAATCAAATTGTCACGTCATTCATTATTTCAAATTCTATGTCTCTATGTCTCTATCATTTCTCTTTATATACTGCCAATTTTCCTCACCAATAAGATAAATAAATATTTGTCAAAACATAATTATAGTGGCAGTTTGTGAAATTCAGACAACCTGGAATTTTAGGAGGAAATCTTTTGACTACTCATAGTTTAATGAAGAAATGGGCTTAAGATAATAAGAATCTAAGAGAACCAGACATATTGGGAAAGGAACAATATAATAGAAGACATTGAGCAATTTCAGCAAAATAATTAAGGTAGTGGGTGAAATGTCATGAAAAGTTAAGTGATAAGATTATTTTTTTTATGAACAGGGACTACTTGGCAATCAAAGAAGGAGCTAGCGAGCTACAATTTCCATAGAAGTATTTAGAATGGTTGACACTGTGATATGAATATAAAATTGTAAATATGAGATTTATTAGTATAGGCATGATTCTACATAAATTAATAGGTTGTTAGTGAGAGTGGAAGAACTGGCTTATTTGGCTGTGGTTTATTTAAAATAAATAAAAAGTATTTAATATTTTAATTAATGAAGGGATTATATTATTGATTAAAGAGAAGATAAAATTATATTTGATTATTGTTTGATTTTAAAATACAATCACAGTAGTTTTATTTTATTTAAAATAAAATGTTAATATGATTAATTATGGAGTGATATTATTGATTAAAGAGATAATAAACTGATATATTATTATAGTTAGCGTTAAAAAAAACTCTATTTTTATTTTATTTTGTATGTAAAATATTAAAATGACCTCACAATTATGACACACTTCAACTTAAGAAGTTTTAAATGAGAATCAAACTAGTGTGTCCTTTATTCTCTTAGAACCATTATTTATAATTAATTTTAAAAAATAGATGAATAATATTAAGAAGTTTCTATTTATTATATCTAACTCATTGATTATAATAATTTTTTATTTTTAAGAAGTTAATTGGTTAATCAGTTCCGATTAAGTCCGGTTTTACTTTTTATTTTACAAACCGGTTAACGGATTAGTGTTGCTATCGGTTTTACCGAATCTGATTCTACTGGTTCCAGTCGGTTCCGATTTGACCGTGAACTCAAATTTTAATTTTTAAATTTATTAAATAATTTATTTTTTCAAAATTCTAGTTTGCGTAGTAGTATTATTATGGTATTCTCTATTATTTTTTTTCTATATTATAATATATTTTAAAATATGTTATAATGTATTTTAAAAGTCTCCATTTTTAAACTAATAACTATATAAATTAGATATTTTTTAAAATTAATTATATACCAGTTATAATTTAAAATTTAAAAATAACTAATATATATGAAAAATGATAAATTCAACGAAAAAATCAGCGAAAGTAAGTCCACGAATCAACGCGGCATGCCATGTGAGTAGGAGAGAGAATTTTTTTAAAAGTTCCGAAACGGTAATTTCGAAACCCGAAATAACCGTTTTTGGGACGTTGGGACAACCTGGAAGGCCACGTCGGATTCGTGAACTTGTTTTCGTTGATTTTTTCATTGAGTTTATCATTCATATATATATATATTATTAAATATTATTTATAATATATATAATATTATAAAATAATTAATATAAATTATAAAATATAAATATATAATTAAATTATTATCGATTTATCGGTTAAACCGCTAGAAAAATATTTCAACCGAAAACCGAACCGTTTAACCGGTAAAAGAACGGGTTCGGTTAACCAATAAACTAAACTGGTAAACTATTGGTAAGGTTCGGTTATCGATTTTCCGGTTTTTGTTCAAAGCACTAGTTAACCTATCACAAAATCATTATTACCCCTTGAACTTTATTCTTATTAACGAGTTAGAGTTGAATATTATAATTTAAGAAAGAAAAAAATCTAATTGAAGAAAAATACACATAATTATAATCTATAATATAAGTTATATATCAAATGAAATGACTAAAACTAATAAATATTATTATAATATAAATATAATTTGATCATAACTTGAAGATAACAATCTATATAAAACAACTCACTAATTACTTATGATATTTAGTTAGCTTCTTATTTTAATTATTAACACTGTGTATGTTTAATTAAACTTATACCTGTAATTTATTTATATTTATTATTTATTTTTATATTTGTAATAATATTTAATATTTAATAATTCATATTATATATATTATAAACTTAACTTATTTGGGGAGTTATTTAAATAACTCAATCCAAAAAATATCATTACTTCTCATTTATCTAGAGATGTTAAACCGGTTGGTTAAACGGTTTCGATTAAGTCTGTTTTTATCTTTTATTTTACAAATCAATTAACCGACCAATATTGATATCGGTTTTATCGGTTTTGTTCTACTGGTTCCGATCGGTTAACCGGTTTAGTCTTGAATTCAATTTTTTAAATTAAGTATAATATTTTTTAAATGATTTTTTTTTTCCAAAATCCTTATTTACGGTAATTTTATGTTATTCACCATTTTTATCTATGTTATAATATATTAATATAATGATATTTCATAAATATATTTAAAATTGTAATAATATAATATATTATAATGATATTATATATATATTTAGAAATATATATAATATTATTGTAATAATATAATATATTATAATAATTATATATATATATATATTTAAAAATATATATAATATTAGAGTAATAATATAATATATTTAAATCTCCATTTTTAAACGTATAATAATATAAATTAGATTTTTTTTTTTTAAAAAACCAATTCTATACAAATTATAATTTAAAATTTAAAAATAATTATAATATATATATATATTTATTATTAATTATTATTTATAATATATCTTATATTTACAAAATAACTAATATAAATATATATTATTAAATTATTATCGGTTTACTAGTTAAACCGCTAAAAAAATAGTTAAAGCGAAAACCAAACCGTGTAACAGATAAAAAAACCGGTTAACCGGAACCATTAGAATTGGTTAACCAATAAACCGGTAAAATGAAACTAATAAGCTATCGGTTCAGTTCGGTTATCGATTTTTCTGTTTTTTTTCACAACCCTAAATCTATCTAATTACTCAATTTATTTATCAAAATATTTAAATATAATTATTAATGTTATTAAAATATGATACATTATATATTTTATTTTATTTTAATTATTAATTTATATTATTATTAATATTATTAGAGTGAATTAATTATATTTTTTATTATAAAATTAAAGTGATATTTGTTTTTTTAGGAATTAAAGAAAAACTAGCATGACACCCCATATTTATCACATCGATTAAACTCAAAACACTAATGGAATAGAACCCATGACTTTTGATCTCTTAAGTCGATTCTTACCACTTGGCTACCTTGATGGAAGTAAAATGAGATTTAATACCTCCACTTTTAAATATACTTATTTATTTATATTTTTTAAGTGGAGTTAAGCCTAACCCATTTTTAAATATATTTTGTTATAAATAAATAATACAAAAAACAAGAAAGAGTAAAGGGTGAGAGATTCTTATTACTTATCGAATGGGTCCATTTACAACATACCATACATGTCCTATTTATAGGAATTAAAACAAAGAGTAATAAATGTAGAATACGAAATGAAAGATTTTATTAATGATAAAATATGAAATATCAAATGTCATACATAATGCCATCCATTTATTATTATATTTATAATACTCCCCCTTGGATGTCATTTGCATATTACCTCGTTAAAAATCTTACTAGGAAAATCCAATGGGATAAAACCATGGTGAAGGGAAAAAGAGTGAAGTACGTATGCTTAGTGGGATTATACTCCCCCTCTTTGTAAAATCACGTTATACACTTGAATCTCCGCATGTCAATTTTATACACTAGCTTTTCAAAGGTCGTAGTAGGTAATGCATTTGTAAATAGATTTGCTAGATTATCTTATGAACGAATTTGATGAACATCAATATCACCTTTCTTCTAGTGATCATGAGTGAAAAAAGAATTTTAGTGATATGTGTTTCGTTCTATTGCCTTTAATATATTCTTATTTTAATTGTGCAATACAAGCAGTATTATCCTCGTATAAAATTGTTGGAGAATTCTTATTTACTAATAAACTACATGATTCTCGAATGTGATGCATAATTGATCTCAACCACACACATTCTCTACTTTCTTCATAAATAGTTATGATCTCTAAATGATTTGTAGATGTAGTGTTATGATCGGGGACGCCCTTGGAGGACCGGGGTTGTTCCGGTTTTGGAAGGGTAGCCGCTTACAACAACACAACACACAATTTGGTATTAGTCCGGTTAGAGACTAAAACCGTTCTCAACACTACGCAAACTGTCACAGACTCTTGAACCGGGTTCAAGGGCGGAAATGTCTGTTTCAGTCTGAAGCAACACACACGACTTGGATGAGGTTTATGAGGTATCGGTTTTAAGGAGTTTGTATAGACCGGTTTTGTTTATAGGAATAAGATTATGTTTTGGTTAATGTATTTCGGTTTTAGAGTAAGTGAGCAGAAAATAAGTAAAAGACACGAGACAAGATTTTTTATGGATGTTCGGAGCAAACCCTCCTACGTCACCCCTTCTTCTCAGATTATGAGAAGGATCTCCACTAACTTTCAGAGTTATAACAATTACAATGTCGGTCGAGCCTAACTCGCTACTCGCCGGTTACACCAACTCACTCTTGATGTAATACAATAATACAGTACAATAAGGCTTTCGGTAAATTAAACAACAATTTTGGATCGCGCGTGAAATTTTTTTCTCTCTCTTAAGTATTTCTGAACCGTAATAAATGAAGTCGCTTCGTCTTCCTTTTATAGTGAAGAGCATCCCAACGGTCATTTTCTTCTCTCACCGTGGGATTGGTCAGTTCAAGATCACGCCGGTTCAGAGAGGTTGCTTGCACGTCTCAACTTCCTGACACTTGGCAAGCATGCGTATACCGATCATATATGGATGACGTAGCCGACTTGCAGTTTTGGACACGTGTCAGACATGCACCTTCCGGTTGTCTGAGTCGGATCTTCGGATCAGCAATGCATCATTGTCTTTATCGCATGCTTCTGATCCGGATCTTATCTTCTTTTATTTTCCCAAGACACGTCTATTTCGTCATATTACGTTATCTTTGTAATTCTTAGTTTCCGGCTGACTCTTTCGTAGTATGATCTGGCTGGGATGAGAACTCTTCTTTGATAGCCGGTCTGTTGGGAATGTTGAGGCCGGTTCCTCTTGATCATGAATTGATCATCTGGAGCCAGATTACTTTGATATATTCTTCAGCCGGTTTATGCAGTCTCCAGCCGGTTCATACGACTCGGTCTATTCCTACACATGGAAGTTAATAGCAGTTTAATTTTCTGGCCGGTTTCAAAAATTAACTTACTTAATTTTTCTATCAATTTCTCCCTTTTTGATTATTTAGAATAAATATTCAAAAATCGTAATGTATGGCCGGTTTGAAAATTAACTTACTTAATTTTTCTATCAATTTCTTACTTTTTGATTATTTAGAATAAATATTCAAAACTTATAATGTATGACCGGATCAAAAATTAACTTACTTAATTTTTCTATCAATTTCTCCCTTTTTAATTATTTAGAATAAATATTCAAAAATCTTGTAATGTATGACCGGTTTTGAAAAATGTTTTTAACAGATTTCTCCCTTTTTGATTATTTAGAATAAATATTAAAAACTTGTAATGTATGACCGGTTTTGAAAAATGTTTTTAACAGATTTCTTCCTTTTTGATTATTTAGAATAAATATTCAAAACTTGTAAGATCAAGGTTAGAGTGATCGGTAGGCTGAACGAAGTCAGACCGACCGATTTCTTCAGTTGAAACTGAAGAGTCATTTTCTGCGGTAAAGCAGCTTGAACAGGCTGAGGTTCAGCATCAACCGCTTGATCATTAACAAATCGTCTAAAAATCGGAACCTCATCTTCATCATCAGAATAAATATTGAAATTTTTCATTCTGTTGTGAAGGTCGAAGGGTAATGCAGTGTTTCGTTCAACTGATTCATCAAAAACAACGTGAGATGTTTCTTCAACTGTTAAAGTTCTAGTATTATATATTCTATATGATTTACTTACAGCTGAGTATCCCAGCATTATTCCTTCATCGGATTTAGCTTCAAAAGCGGTCAAATAATTTTTGTCGTTGTTGTGAACAAAGCATTTACTACAAAAAATTCAAAAATAACGTATGTTTGGAATTCGATCATAGTATATCTCAAAAGGGGTTTTAGAAAAACGTTTAGTTACTAAGGACCGGTTTTGAGTGTAACATGCGGTATTGATAGCCTCGGCCCAAAATTTTTGAGCAATACCCGAATCGGCTATCATTGACCTTGCGGCTTCCTTGAGAGTTCGGTTTCTTCTCTCAGCCAGGCCGTTTTGTTGAGGAGTTCTAGCACTAGACAACTCGTGTCTAATACCGGAATCATCAAGAAAAGTAGTTAATTTGCTGTTTGTAAACTCAGTTACTCTATCACTTCTGATTTTGTTTACCTAAATGGATTTTTCATTTTGTATTCTCAAAATCAGTTTGATCAGGTTTGGTGTTGCTTGATTCTTAGAAGCTAAAAATATTACCCAAGTAAATTTAGAATAATTATCAATGACTACCATAGTATATTGCATGCCTCCTAGACTTGTTACTTTAACCAGACCAAACAGATCCATATGCAGGAGTTATAAACATCGTTCGGATTGATGATTTCCTTTACTTTTGAAAGATGACTTTATTTGTTTACCCATTTGACATGCATCACATACTTTATCTTTTGAAAACTTGACATTTGGAAAACTATAAACCAACTCTTTAGACCAAATGAAATTTATTGTTTTGAAGTTCAAATGGTTTAGCCGTTTGTGCCAAAGCCAGTTTGGATCATTTCCAACTATCATGCATACAGGGTTTTCAAACTTAGTTTTCCAATCGACTTTGTATATATTTCTCATTCGGTTACCGGTTAATAGAATGTCATTTTGATGATCTTTTACTAAGCATGCATTCTTATGAAACTCAACTTTGTATCCTACATCGCACATTTGACTAATGCTTAACAAGTTGAAATGCAGATTTTCTACCAATAATACATTATTTATAGACAGGTTACCATGGACAATCTTACCCTTGCCCACAATTCTACCTTTTGAGTTGTCACCAAATGTTATGACTGCTCCGGTTTCATATGTGATATCTGCTAGTAGCTCACTGTTGCCGGTCATGTGTCTTGAGCATCCACTGTCCAGATACCATTCCGAGTTCTTTAGCCAGTTGCTTCTCCTAACGTGTAAAATAGAAATATTTACACCTTTTTGGTACTCACCTTCAGTTGGGTCCATGGTTGATTAGTCCCTTTGGGATCCAGACTTGAATAAGTCGGATCACTTTCCCGGTATCTGTTCTTATGGTATTTGGCTTAACTTCTTGATCCTTGCTCAAGAATGCCTTATATCGCGATGATGAATGTTTTTGAGGTTGAGATGTACTTGTTTTATTTTGTTTATTTTCTGTCCGGTTGGATTTCCTTCTCTCAGGATGAAGCCATTTTTCTGATTCAGTTGGGTTTACATATTTTAGTTCCGGTTTTATGACAGTTTCTGCCTCACTATTAGTTGAAGAGCTCTTGACAAATCTTACGAAGGGAAGATTGTCTTTTGTGAGTTTCATCCCGTTAGGTTGATTTGATTTGTTTGATTTGTTTTGTTTGTATCCAACACCAAATTTATATTTAGGATGTCTTTTATAATTGCACATCTGATCTACGGTTTTACGAGATCTTTCCCAAGCAGCCGTAATATACAGTGTTCGTTCATTTACTTCAGTTACCGGTTGAACTGTCTCCTCATTCTCTAAGGATAGTTTAGCCGGTTCATACACTGTGGTTTCGCATGACTCATTAGCGATACCACTTGACTCTACGGTTTTATGTTCTACCGGAGTTGGTATATAGGCAGATATGTTTCTGAACTCAACGACCATTTCGTTGAGTGCAGAAATCAAATCTTCCTTAGTAAACTCATCAGAGGAGAAATCAAATACCTCTTCGTCGTTTTCCATGAAGCATGTTACTTTCTCCTCATCATTTTCATTGTCGGAATACGCCCATTCACTTCCACCGTCGGATGCAATGAGTGCCTTTTGTATTTCCTTTCCTTCATCGGCTTGCTGATTATCGTTTCTCCGGTAATCGTTCCGTTGGTTGTCATTTCTCCGATAATCATTCTCCTGGTAGTTGTTACCCTAATACTAGTTGCCTTGGTAGTTATTGCCTTGATAGTTGCTTTCCGGTTTTCTATCGTCTCTTCTTGGTTTCCTACATTCTGACCTGAAATGTCCAAAACCATCATAGTTATAACATCTTTTATTTGATTTATCAACGTAATTATAATTGAAATTGTTGTTAGATGGCGGCTGGTTCTTCTTCATGAATCTTCTGAATTTCTGAACTAGCATCGCCATCACATCTTCACTGATCTGATCAGCGTTTTTGACTAGAGCTGGAACGGTTGATACTTGGACCGCCGGTTCCACAGATGTAACCAGAGCTCTAGTTGCGGTTGACGTAGATGCTTCGTCTTCGATCCGGGATTTAATCTCGAACTCATAGGCTTTCAGATCCTCGAACACGTCATGCAGTTTCATCTGCCCGAGATTGCTTGACTCCCTCATCACCATGGTTTTGATATCCCATGTGCTTGGTAGTGACCTTAAAGCCTTAATAATTACTTCCCGGTTGTCGTATCTTTTTCCGAGTGTTTGTAGCTCGTTGACCACACTGGTGAACCGGTTGCTGAATTCTTTCATGTTTTCCCCTGGTTTCATCCTGATGTTCTCATATTTTTGAGTGACCACCAAGATTTTATTCTCTTTTGTTCTTTCGTTTCCTTCATGGATCTGAATGATCGTCTCTCAGGCTTTCTTTGCACTATCACAATCTGATATCTTGTTTAATGTGTTATCGTTTATAGCCTTGTAGATGTGTCTCATGCAATGGTTGTCCAGATTACTCCGTCTTCGATCTTTAGTTGTCCATGCGTCTATATCCTTGTTGATCTTGATTGGCCCTTCCTTCAGAACTCTGCTCATCTCATCATCCAGCGTAATCAGATGTAGATACATCTGTTTCTTCCAGCTGCTAAACGCTTCTTCGGTTGCTTGAATGTTAAGAACCTCGTTCTGATACCACTTGTTAGGATCGGGGACGCCCTTGGAGGACCGGGGTTGTTCCAGTTTTGGAAGGGTAGCCGCTTACAACAACAAAACACACAATTTGGTATTAGTCCGGTTAAAGACTAAAACCGTTCTCAACACTACGCAAACTGTCACAGACTCTTGAACCGGATTCAAGGGCGGAAATGTCTGTTTCAGTCTGAAGCAACACACACGACTTGGATGAGGTTTATGAGGTATCGGTTTTAATGAGTTTGTATAGACCGGTTTTGTTTATAGGAATAGGATTATGTTTTGGTTAATGTATTTCGGTTTTAGAGTAAGTGAGCAGAAAGTAAGTAAAAAACACGAGACAAGATTTTTTATGGATGTTCGGAGAAAACCCTCCTACGTCACCCTTTCTTCTCAGATTATGAGAAGGATTTCCACTAACTTTCAGAGTTACAACAATTACAATGCCGGTCGAGCCTAACTCGCTACTCGCCGGTTACACCAACTCATTCATGATGTAATACAATAATACAGTACAATAAGGCTTTTGGTAAATTAAACAACAATTTTGGATCGCGCGTGAGATTTCTTTCTCTCTCTTAAGTATTTCTAAACCGTTATAAATGAATTCGTTTCGTCTTCCTTTTGTAGTGAAGAGCATCCCAACGGTCATTTTCTTCTCTCACCGTGGGATTGGTCAGTTCAAGATCACACCGGTTTAGAGAGGTTGCTTGCACGTCTCAACTTCCTGACACTTGGCAAGCATGCGTATACCGATCAGATATGGATGACGTAGCCGGCTTGCAGTTTTGGACACGTGTCAGACATGCACCTTTTGGCTGTCTAAGTCGGATCTTTGAATCAGCAATTCATCATTGTCTTTATCGCATGCTTCTGATCCGGATCTTATCTTCTTTTATTTTCCCAAGACACGTCTATTTCGTCATATTACGTCATCTTTGTAATTCTTAGTTTCCGGCTGACTCTTTCGTAGTATGATCCGGCTGGGATGAGAACTCTTCTTTGCTGGTCGGTCTGTTGGGAATGTTGAGGTCGGTTCCTCTTGATCATGAAATGATCATCTGGAGCCAGATTACTTTGATATATTCTTCAGTCGGTTTATGCAGTCTCCAGCCGGTTCATACGACTCGGTCTGTTCCTACACATGGAAGTTAATAGCAATTTAGTTTTCTGGCCGGTTTCAAAAATTAACTTACTTAATTTTTCTATCAATTTCTCCCTTTTTGATTATTTAGAATAAATATTCAAAAATTATAATGTATGGCTGGTTTGAAAATTAACTTACTTAATTTTTCTATCATGTAGCAATAATTGTTTATTTCATAGATCTCCATGATATAGATCTACCACCATATGTGAATATGTAACCCATTTGAGACCTACCATTATAAGGATCAGATAAATATCATGCATCTACGTACCCAATCAATTCAGCTTCACATACATATGGATAATATAATCCCATGTCCATAGTTCCTTAAAGGTACCGAAAATATGTTTAACTTCATTCCAATGTCTCTTTGTTAGTGAAGATCTATATTTCGCTAGTAAATTTACTACAAATGATATATCGGGTCTAGTAGGACTAGATAGATACATTAACGCTCCAATAGCAATGAGATATGGTACTTCAGGACCAATTAATTCTTCATCACTCATACGAGGTCGAAATGGATCTTTATTTATATCAAGCAATCTCACGATCATTAGACTACTCAAGGGATATTCTTTATCCATAAAAAATCTTGTTAGTACTTTTGATGTATAAGCAGATTGATGGACAAAAATTCCATTCTCTAAATGATCAAGTTGCAAGCCAATACATAACTTTATTTTCTCAAGATCTTTCATCTCAAATTCTTTCTTGAGATAATCAATTGTTTCAGATAGTTCATCTGTTGTTCCAATAATATTCAGATCATCTACATAGATTACAATTATTACAAATTGTGATCTAGATCTCTTGATAAACACACATGAACATATTTGATCATTTTGAAATTCATTCTTTAACAAATATTCACTAAGACCTTTATACCACATACATTCAGATTATTTCAATCCATATAGAGATCAACATAATTTAACCGAGTAAAGGTCTCGACGATCTAAACTACATGCTTTATGCATTTTAAATCCTTTAGGGAGTTTCATGTATATATTGTTCTGAAAGGAGCCATATAAATATGTCGTAACAATATTCAATAATCTCATTTGCAACTTTTCGTGTATTGATAAACTTATCAAATATCTAAATGTTGTTGCATCCACCATAAGAGAATATATCTCCTCATAATCAATATTAGGTCTTTGCGAGAATCATTGGGCTACAAGTTGTGCCTTATATATGACAATTTCAATTTTCTCATTTCTTTTTCTTATAAATACCCATATATAACCGATCGGTTTAATACCTTCGGGGGTACGGACGACATGTCCAAAAAAATTATGTTGCGAGCGATTTTAATTCAGCTTCAATCGCATCTTTCCATTTTGGCCAATCATTTCTCTGTTTGCATTCTTCTACAGAACTTGGTTCAAGATCCTCATCTTCATTAACAATATCGCATGCTATAGCATGTTAGGATCGGGGACGCCCTTGGAGGACCGGGGTGTTTCCGGTTTCAGGAAGGGTGGCCTCTTACACAACACTTTGGTGATAGTCCGGTTAAAGACTAAAACCGTTCTCAGCACTACACAAACTGTCACAGACTCTTGAACCGGGTTCAAGGGCGGAAATGTCTGTTTAGGTTTGAAGCAACGTATGCGACTTTAGATGATGTTTTAGAAGGAGTCGGTTTAAGGAGTATGTATAGATATAAATGGACCGGTTTACGGAGTACGATTGGTTTGAGGTTAGGTTTTAGTAAGTGAGTAAGTAAAGCGAAAGAAAGAACACGAGACAAGGATGTTTATGGATGTTCGGAGCAAACTCTCCTACGTCACCCCTTCTTCTCATGTTATGAGAAGGATTTCCACTAACTTTTATAGTTACAACAACACTACCGGTCGAGCCCAACTTTGCTACTCGCCGGTTACACCAACTCACACTTTGATGTAATACAACAACTCAACACATCACAATACAGAAAGCTTCCGGTTTTAGACACACCGGTTTTGGAATATAGGAGTTTATCTCTCTAACTTAATGCTTTGATGATTTGTTTTTCGTAATCTGTAACTTGCATTTAATGAAGACGTTTCGTCTTCCTTTTATAGCTGAGAAGAGCCAACGGTCACTTTTCTTCTCTCTCCTTTTGATTGGTTGATCGTTATCACGCCGGTGCAAAGAGGTTGCTTGTACGCTTCACCTTCCTCAACACTTGGCAGTCATGCAGGCAGCTCTGATCTGAGGATGACATAATCGGTTTTCAGATTTGGACACGTGTTGGACATGCACCTCAGGTTGTCAACTTTAGAGCAATAAAGCATCATTGCTTTCCTCGCATGCTTCCGATCGGATCTGATCTTCTTTTATTCTTTCAAGACACGTTTCTTTCGTCATGGTACGTCACTCTTGAAGTTTGAATTTTCCGGTTTTGTCTCTTGTGCAATATGATCCGGCTGGTATGTGAATTTGTCTTTGCTGACCGGTCGCTTGAGATAGTGAAAACCGGTTCCTCTAATCTTTGACTTGAACACTTGAAACCGGTTTCTTTTGAGGAGTTTCAGCAACCGGTTAATGATGCCCCAACCGGTTCATACGATTTGATCTGTACCTGCACATGAAAGTTAACAACTGTTTAGTTTGTCTAGCCGGTTCCAAAAATTAACTTACTTAATTTTTCTATCAATTTCTCCCTTTTTGATTATTTAGAATAAATATTCAAAACTTGTGATGTGTGGCCGGTTTAAAAATTAACTTACTTAATTTTTCTATCAATTTCTCCCTTTTTGATTATTTAGAATAAATATTCAAAACTTGTAATGTGTGACCGGTTTAAAAAGCTTGTTTAGCGATTTCTCTCTTTTTAATCATTTAGAATAAATATTCAAAAACATGTGTTTGATTTTTCGAAAAGGTATGTGAAAACTAATGAAGAGAAATATGATAAAATAACCAAGTTCTGAAACATAGTTAAACATAAATTGTTTTGAAGGAAATAAAGAGAAAGATTAAGGCTTGGATGGTCCCCCCTTTTCAAGATCTTTCTCCAGTTCTTTTTCGAACCGTCTTCTTTCTTCCTCTTCTCTTGCTTTCCACTCTTTGTCGCGTCTTTCAGCGTCAATCAGCATTCCGGCCCATACACTTGAATGACCCGGAGTCTTTTTGCCGAACCCAAAACCGGCACAGACTGGTTTTGGTGGAGGAAGCGGTGGAGCAACACTTGGTCTAAAGCTTGGAGTTGCGGTTGAACCTTCAATTGCCCTCCTCTTCCGCTGGTTAAGTTCTTCAGTGTCCTCTTCTTCTTCTTCATCAAGAGGTTGCACATTCAGCACGACTGGTACAACTGCTCTTTGTTCTTCCCGCTTGATTACTTTCGCAACCGCGCTCCGTTTCTTCTTATTCCTTGTGTTCATTGAATGGGACGGTTGAACCGGTGGAGGTTCCTGGATATTTGCTTGTTCCTCCTCGTTGCACTTTTGGGCGAGCTCATAATCTTTGTCTTCAATCTCCTTCTGCACCTGTTCCCTTTCCATTTCTTCTTCTTGCAGCCTCTTAGCGGTTTCAGCATCCGACTCGATTTGCGTTTGAGTTTTGCTGACTTGGAGTTTGGACAACTCCCCAATTTGAATGGCCATTGCCTGTAGCATGTCTAATAATGGAGCGGTTGCGGTTTGGATGGACTCGGCGATCAAGGATTTTACTGAGGTCTGCACAGCCGCATCTATCATGGACTTGATAGATGTTTGAACGGTGTTTGCGATTTCGGTTTGTACAGATCCCCGTATAGTGTTTGACAAATTAGCTTCAGCCGTTGCAATCCTCTCATCGGTTGCGGTTTTGTAGCTTCCGAGACATGAATCAATGGTATCAATCACCGCCTGCTTCATTTGATCGATTTCCGGAACCTTAGCAGTTTGAGAAGATTCTTGTTCCAGGTTCTCCGCTGTTGTAGATGATTCCCCGATTACATAGAATGGCTTACTTTGATGTAGATCAGCATTATTGAGTTGGCTTCGACAACCTTTCCTCCATTGCATATCAAGATGGTCGAGATTTTGTATGAGCTTTTCTCGCACCGCATGGAATCGTTCGGTCATTCTCATTTCGATTGGAGTTAGCGTCGCTCCTTCAGTTTCTTTAAATGCATTCTCCACTGCTTGTAACCGAGCGTTTTCAAGAATTACTGCGGTTTTGCTAAAGGCAGGTTGGATAAGATTGGTGTGAGCTAACTGGAGGGCCCTTTCTTCCAGCCTAATGAGTCTATCCCAATGCCTGTTGCTGCTCAATCCTGGAGCCATATCGGATATCTTTGTTTCACAACGAAGTTTTACCCACATGAGGTATGGTGCTATCGCATCACCGGCACCCTTGTTCATGTCCCTGAGAAGTTCCTCGAATACTTCATCTTCTTGTTCTGCGGTAAAGGGAACCTCGTCCCTAGTTATGTCTTCTGGTTGAGGACCGGTTTGCAGCGTACCTTTTCCTGTTACCGTTGAATCTTCGACAAGAACCCCTTTTCCTTTGTTGACCTGAACAAAACCTTCAGGTATTGGTGCTGAGTCAGATGGCCCATCTTGAGCCGATTGGTTTTCTGGAGCTGTCTTGCCCCCTGCGGAACCGGATGGTTCCTGTTCTTCAAGATTACCCTCTTGAGCCGGAGGTGTAATGTCTGTTGTTTTGGCCATTTCTTCGACCGGTTGTACTTCACTTTGATCAGGTATCTCACCCTGATCCACTGATTTGCGACGACTTGACACATCGTCCTCGGTTTCCCTTGCAATGTCTTGGACTATGTTCTCAATGGCTTCAGAAGTATTCAAGCCTACGTCAGCTATTACCTCTTCAATTCGTTTACTTGGAGACTTGGAGATTTTAGAGTGTATACTTACCTCTGCTTCCTTTTTGAAGCTGATTCGGTTTTCTGGCTCCCGGAGGATTCGGTTTGCCTTGGTGAGTTAGATGGAACGGGGGTAGGGATAACGGTGTTGATGGGAATGGGTTGGAAAACGTCTCTGGTTCTTTCTGGTGGATTATCCGAGGAAAGAGTTTTCTCGGAGTCCGCCGGTTTGTTGGAACACTTCCTTGCAGCCGCCTTCTTCCTCCCCTTCGGTTCTTGTGGGGCTTCGGTTTCAACCGCCTTTCTTTTGGATTTCTTTTGTTTGGTAACTTCTTCAGCCGGAGCGGAAGAGCTGGTTCCTTTGGTCGACTTTGTTCTGGATGATTTCGGTTTAACCGCTTTCTCCGCCCTCTCAATCACTGACTCTAAGTTGAGAATATTGTTGAGTGGGAGCGGTTCTCCTTCACCAAGCTCCAACTTGAGAAACTGAAGGATTTTCACAATCTGCATCGCGAAAGCCTAAACCCGGCCATCCTTCTTAATCACCATCTGGCAAAATTCTTCGAAAATGACGTATCCCCAATCCACCTTGTCACTGCGGACAATGGCCATCAGCATCTTGAGTTTAAGTTTCGTCAGATTGTCGAAGTTACCTCCTCTTCCCTGAAGTGAGCGGGCGATGATGTTCACCAACCATTTGAACTCCGGTTTTAGCTTATTCTTCCGGCTGGAGTGAATCACCAGATCCTGATCTGAAAGTGATATCACCAACCGGACAGCGTTTGATTCTGTAGCGGTTAGGTCCGTTTTGAGATCCAGGCCTGTGTTGGGCAAACCGAAGGCTTCAGCAAATAGCTCTTCGGTGATCAGAATGTTCTTCCCGTTGACGTTGGCGGAGATCTTTCTTTTTGTGAGCGTCGCCGTCGCTAGAAACTCCGTCACCGCCGCCGGATAAATGGTGAACGGACCAGATAGGAATTCCTCTAACCTAGAATCTCTTAGAGATTGAAGAACAACCTTGTTTTTATCATCGGCGTGTTCATCAATATCCGCGAAGTCAACTTGCAACATCCATTGGAAAGGAGCTTTGCTTAGATCCATGATAGTTTGAGAAGAAAGGAAATGAAGAGCGATGATGATCGGAGAGAAGAAAGCTTTTGAAGATCTGGAAATTTGTAGAGAGAGAAAGCACATGTGTCGAATGAAATGGTTAGAACTTATATAGATGACGGTTCCGAACAGTTGGAAGATGAACCGTCGCTTGATGTTTTTGGCGCCAATTTTCCCTCCAAAAATTACTGCAGTAACTTTCGGCGGTAAAAGCGGAGATTCAGTGGGCGGTAAATATTGGGAGGTAAAACCGTGGGCGGTAGATTTTTAAAACTTTTCATCTTTGCTTGAGATTGCGGTTTTTACTTGAAGACATGTTAACCGGAAGTTTTTAACAAGAGATTTTGTTTTAACTTTTAAGAAACCGGAAGGAAAGATATGAATGAAATCCGGAGACTTTTAAAATTAAACATTTCATTAAATGATAAGAATGAACATTGAGCGGTTTTGGTCGTACAACAAAATGACCAAAACCGGAAAGAAAAACCGATAACTTAGTCTTCTTTGAACCAGTTCTCCTCCACCATTCTTTCGTGCCACTTGTTCACTGTGTTTTCAGGTGTCCGTTCCTTAATCCTTGATATCCATCTTTCCAACATGGATATGGTGATGGTGTTGGACGGTCCAACCAGAACACCAGGTCCAAGGTTGCGGCGCTTAGCCATCAGAAACCGGGTGATTTGATGGGCGAAACTGGTCCTTCCCCTTGACGCGGTTATCAGCGTCTTCAGGTTATTGAAGAGATAGGTTGCCCAGTTGATTGAAGAGTTGTGGATGATGGCTATCATGATGTCGAACGCCTCCCGGTTATAGTTCTGGTTTGGCATTCGGCCCATGACAGACCTTTGAACCAAGTCATGCAGGACTTGGTAGTGAGGAGCTAGTTTCTCTTTCTTCCCAAAGTCCTTGATCGGAACGTTGGAAGAGGAGAGAATCTGGAAAAAGTCTTCCTTAGCTGGCAAGAATGGCGTGGGGAAGTCTGAAAAACCTTTGGTTGGAAGGTGAAAGAAGTTGGCAAATTCTTCTTCTGTAAACCGAAGAAATTGGCCGTCGATGATGGTGCGGATGCTGCCATCATCTAGAATATGACCGTTGTTGAAAAATTCACACACCTCCTCCACGAGGATAGTGTCTGAACCTTTGAGAAAACCTTGGAGCCCCGATTCTATGATCGGTTGGAAGACCCATTCATAATATCTGCAATCTTTTACGTCTTCGAAATCGACGATGAGGGTGTTTCTAAGTTCAACAGACATTGTGAGAAAAGTTTTTGGAAGGATTTTCTGAACTTTCAAGTTTTAGAGAGAAGGAATGCTGGAAGCGTGTTTTGAAAATGGAGGAATGATTCCCCTTTTATAGCTTGAAACGGTTGGAGGCATTTAATGAGGATATTTCAAAAATCTAGCCGTTTATGTCTAGTCATTAATGACTTTGTGATTTTTCAAGAGAATAAAGGCATGTCTTGTCGAATCAAGTCAGGCATGCTTATTGAGAATGAATATTTCTGTTTCCAAGAGTGATCTGATTTAATTTTGATACGGCACATTAAATGTTTGACCATTTATGATTTTTAGATTTTGGATTAAAAGAGGAAGGAAATATGCTTCATTAATTGAGGTGTAAAACCGGTAGTACATCAAAATTACCGGTTTTGGAAAAGAAATAAAATAGGACAGTGGAAAAGGACATGCTAGACGTTAGATGACTCAGCCGCTTGATTTCTTCTAGCCTTCACTGCTTCCCACCGGTCGACCATCTCTTGTACTCTTTCCTTAGTGAGCACGTGCCTTGGATGGAGGGTTACAAACGGTCCGGAGTGAATGTCTAGACTTGCACAAAAACCGCTCAGCTGAGGGGCGTAGCCGGTTTTGTTGGAGAGGATCATTTTCTTCAGGTTATTGAAGATGATCCAGGACCAGTTAACCGGTGTCCCAACCGTTACAGCAATCATCATCTCGAAAAGCCTTTGGGTGTAGTAATAGCTTTTCTCTCTGCCCAAGATGGACTTTCCTAGAATCTCACAGAGAAGTTGGTACTTATGTGAGAGTTGGCTTTTAGCACCCCAGGGTTTAACCGGGATGTCAGATCCTGAGAACCGGCAACACATCTCTTCCATGGTCACCGGGGAGTATGTTAGGTCGGTTACCCCTTTAGTGGGCAAACCGCAGTATACAGCGAAATTCGTCTCGCTGAAGAGAAATTTCTGACCGTAGACTTGTGCAACGATTATGTCTCGATGCACTTCCTTTGCGGTCTGGAAGAATTCTTCGACTACTAGGTAGTCGAGAATGAATCTATTTTCAAGGAAGCTTCTTAGCCCGCTTCTTTCGACGGCTAAGAACATTTCTTTAACTTCGTGATCTTCATATTGGTAGATTGAATTAAAATCTGCCAATAGGATCTTCTTTGCTAGGGAGTTGGTGTTCATGTTCTTGAGAGAGAATGTTATTCTCAAGACTGATGTTTTATGAATAGTAATCTTGTGAAGTTTTGTGAAGGTTTAAGGGTGGTTTATATAGCCAAGGGTTCGGCTAGATTAATAAGTTTAAGCATGCTTGATGATGTCATCAGTCATTTAATAGACTTTAACTTGTAGAAGTAACTAATGTTTATTTCCAAAGCAAAATCTAATTATTACCAGGATATTAATGATGACAAATATCTATTGACAAGATGTGAGTCTTCCTTTCTTGATGATGGACACATGTCGTCATCTCGATTGTGGTAAACTATTTTCATTTATTGCAGGCTTCATTTTTCAAAATATGCATGAAAACTCAGTCAGTCATCTCAGATTAACCGGAGAAGTTCATTCCATCAGACCAGAATGCATTTGTACTAAGCGGTTTTCCATGACCGGTTTTAGTAGGATGTATTGTTCCGATTGTGAAGAAATGTTGATTTACGTCAACATTTGTTCAACTTTGGATTTATTTTATCCACTTCAACCCGGTTATTTCAACCGTATAGCAAATATACATGTGATTTGAATTTATGAAGTAATCGGACATAACCGGAGATTTCTTCCCGGTTAGCATTTTTGATTTTTCAATGGCCTATTTGAATATGGTTTGAGAAGCGAGAGCTTCTCCCTGAACACATATCCCGGTTTCTTACATGCATGCATAATCATGATATCAGTTGATTAAGATTAGTAAGTTCCAAAATATTTCGAAAGTGAGAAAACTTAGCTTCCTGTAGCGGTTTTGTGAATATATCTGCTACTTGTTGCTCGGTCGAGACATATTCCAGCCGGATGTTTTTTTCCTTAACGTGCTCCCGGATGAAATGGTGTCTAATATCGATATGCTTTGTTCTTGAGTGCAACACTGGATTATATGTAATCGCTATAGCACTGGTGTTGTCACAGAAGATTAGAGATTCCTTGGCTTCTATCCCGAAGTCCCTTAGTTGCTGTTAGATCCAGAGAAGTTGTGCACAGCAGCTTCCAACCGCTATGTACTCTGCCTCTGCGGTTGATGTTGCAACAAACGTTTGTTTCTTGCTGCTCCAAGTGATTAACCGGTCACCTAGGAACTAGCAGGTTCCACTTGTGCTCTTTCTATCGACTTTACATCCTGCGTAATCGGCGTCTGAGTAGCTTATAAGATTGAAGCTCGAGTCTTTTGGGTACCAAAGTCCCACTTCTTGAGTTCCCTTCAGATATTTTAGTATTCTTTTGGCCGCCGTATAATGAGATTGCTTTGGATTTGCTTGGAATCTTCCGCATACTCCAACCGCAAACAAAATGTCAGGTCGGCTGGCTGTGAGATATAGCAATGATCCGATCATTCCTCGATAGGCTGTGATGTCAACGGCTTGACCATCATCATCTTTGTCCAGTTTTACGGAAGGACTCATTGGCGTAGCCGCTTCGGCGCATGTATCCATTCCAAACTTCTTCAGCAGTTCGGCTGTATACTTTGGTTGGCTTTTGAAGGTTCCGGCTTCAATCTGCTTAACCTGAAGTCCTAGAGAGAAACTCAATTCTCCCATCATACTCATTTGAAATCTATCAGTCATCATTTTCGAAAACTTGTCACATAATTTTGGATCGGTTGATCCGAATATAATATCATCAACGTAAATCTGAACAAGTAATATTTGTTCCTTTCTTTCAAATTTGAAAAGTGTTTTGTCCACCGAACCTATTATGAATTTATGATCAAATAAAAATTGTGTCAATGTATCATACCAAGCTCTTGGAGCTTGTTTCAAACTGTAAAGGGCTTTGTTCAGCCGGTAAACATGATTTTCGTGTTCTGGATTTTTGAAACCTGGAGGTTGATTAACATATACCTCTTCATTTACTTTACCGTTTAGAAAAGCACTCTTAACATCCATTTGAAAAACTTTGAAATTTTTAAAAGCTGCGTATGCTAGAAATATTCTAATGGCCTCAAGTCTAGCTACAGGGGCAAATAATTCTTCAAAATCAACGCCTTCTTCCTGTTTATAGCCTTGAGCCACTAACCGGGCTTTGTTCCTCGTAACTAAACCGTCTTCATTGAGTTTATTTCTGAATACACATCGTGTTCCTATAACCGGTTTGTTTTTCGGTCTAGGGACTAGGTACAAGACTTTATTTCTCTCAAACTCGTTTAATTCCTCTTACATTGTTGTTATCCAATCGGGATCTGACAATGCTTCATCCACCTTTTTCGGCTCAATTTGTGATATGAAAGCTGAGTTTTCATAGTGATCCAAATTCTGTTGCCTAGTTCGGACGGGTGAGGATATGTTACCTATTACTATTTCAAGAGGATGATTTTTGTTCCTTCTGAGGTTAATCCGAGACGTGTCTATCAAGCTTTCGGTTGGCTGATCAAGGTTAGACTGATCGGTAGGTTGAACAGAGTCAGACCGACCGATTTCTTCAGTAGAAACTGAAGCGTCAACTTTCTGCGGTAAGGCAGCTTGATCAGGCTGAGTTTCAGCATCAACCGCTTGGTCCTTGACAAATCGTCTAAAAACCGGAACCTCGTCTTCATCATCAGAATAGATATTGAAATTTTCCATTCTGTTGTGAAGATCGAAGGGTAATGCAGTGTTTCGTTCAACCGATTCATCGAAAACAATGTGTGCGGTTTCTTCAACTGTTAAAGTCCTAGTATTGTATATTCTGTAGGCTTTACTCACAGCTGAATATCCCAACATTATTCCCTCATCAGATTTAGCATCAAAAGCGGTCAAGTAATTCTTGCCGTTATTGTGAACAAAACATTTGCTACCAAAAATTCGAAAATACCGTACGCTTGGAATTTGATCAAAGTAAATTTCAAAAGGAGTTTTAGAAAACCGTTTAGTTACTCAAGAACGGTTTTGTGTATAGCATGCGGTATTGATAGCTTCAGCCCAAAACTTTTGAGCAATACCCGAATCAGCTATCATTGACCTTGCGGCTTCCTTGAGAATTCGGTTTCTTCTCTCAGCCAGGCCATTTTGTTGAGGAGTTCTGGCACTAGACAACTCGTGTCTAATACCGGAATCATCAAGAAAAGTAGTTAAGTTACTGTTTATAAATTCAGTTCCCCTATCACTTCTGATTTTGTTCACTCGAATGGATTTTTCATTTTGTATTCTCAAAATCAGTTTAATCAAGTTTGGAGTTGCTTGGTTTTTAGAAGCTAGAAAAGTAACCCAAGTAAATTTGGAATAATCATCAATAACTACCATAGTATAATGCATGCCTCCTAAACTAGTTACTTTGACCGGACCAAACAGATCCATATGCAAAAGTTCTAAGCATCGTTTAGATTGATAATTTCCTTTACTTTTGAAAGATGATTTTACTTGTTTGCCCATTTGACATGCAGCACATACTTTATCTTTTGAAAATTTAACGTTTGGAAAACCGTGAACTAGTTCCTTGGAACAAATGAAGTTAATCGTTTTGAAATTCAAATGATTTAACCGTTTATGCCAAAGCCAGTTTGGATCATTTCCGGCTATCATACACACAGGTTTTTCAAAATCAGTTTTTCAGTTAACTTTGTAAATATTTCCCATCCGGTTACCGGTTAAAAGAATGTCATTATCCTGGTTTTTAACTAGACATGAGTTTTTATGAAATTCAACTTTGTAACCCACATCACACATTTGACTTATGCTTAACAGGTTAAAGCGTAATTCTTCTACCAACAATACATTACTTATGGATAGATTACCATGGACAATCTTACCCTTGCCCACAGTTTTACCTTTCGAGTTGTCCCTGAATGTGATGATTACTCCGGTTTCGTACTTGATATCGGTTAGTAGCTCTTTGTTTCCGGTCATATGCCTTGAACATCCACTGTCCAGGTACCATTCTGAATTCTTTAGCCGGTTGCTCCTCCTAACCTGCAACAAACAATTATTTACACCTTTTTGGTACCCACATTCAGATGGGTCCATGGTTGATTAGTCCCTTTGGGATCCAGACTTGAATAAGTCGGATCACTTTCCCGGTATCTGTTTTTATGATATTTGGCTTAACTTCTTGGCTGTTGCTCAAGAATGCCCTATGTTGAGATGAGTTTCTTTGATGTCGATTTTTATTTGGTTTATTCGGTTTCCGGTTGACTTTCCTTCTCTCAGGATGAAGTCATTTTTCGGATTCAGTAGGACTTACATACTTAAGTGTTTCTTCCGGTTTTGAGTTATTTTCGGTTTGTGAACTCTTGAAAAATCTTATGAATGGAAGGTTGTCTTTTGTGAGTTTCATCCCGTTAGGTTGTTTTGATTCGTTTTGTTTATTTGGTTCGTAACCGATACCATACCTACACTTAGGGTGTCTTTTATAGTTACACATTTGTTTTACAGCTTGTCGTGATCTATCCCACGCAGCCGTGACGTACATTGCTCGTTCATCGGTTTTAGTTATCGGTTGAACTGTCTTCTCATTATCGGAGAATAGTTCATCCGGTTCATGCATTTCGATTTCACATGTTTTATCATATACATTATTTATTTGTTCGGTTTTAGATTTTACCGGAGCTGGTATGTACGCAGATATGTTTCTGAACTCAGCAACCATTTCGTTGAGTGCAGAAACCAAATCTTCTTTGGTAAACTCGTCAGAAGAGAAATCAAATACCCCTTCGTCGTTTGGCATGAAGCAGGTTACTTTCTCTTCACCGTCTTCATTATCGGAGTATGCCCACTCGCTTCCGCCGTCGGATGCAATGAGTGCCTTCTGAATCTCCTTTCCTTCGTCAGCATGCTGATCATCGTTTCTTCGGTAGTCGTTTCGTTGATTGTCGTTTCTCCGGTAGTTGTTTCCCTGATAGTTGTTTCCCTGGTACCGGTTGCCTTGATAGTTGTTCCCTTGATAGTTGTTTCCCTGATAGTTACCTTCCGGTTTTCTATCGTCTCTCCTTGGTTTCTACATTCTGACCTAAAATGTCCAAAACCGTCACAGTTATAGCATCTTTTGTTTGATTTATCTACATAATTATAATTAAAATCATTGTTCGATGGTGGCTGGCTCTTCTTCATGAATTTCCCGAATTTCTAAGCTAGCATCGCCATCACATCTTCAGTAATTTGATCGGTGTTTTTGACTGGAGCCGGAACGGTTGATACTTGAACCGCTGGTTCCACCGATGTAACCAAAGCTCTAGTTGCGGTTGATGTGGATGCTTCGTCTTCGATCCGAGACTTGATCTCGAACTCGTAGGATTTTAGATCCTCGAACACATCATGCAACTTCATTTGCCCGAGGGTGCTTGATTCCCTCATCACCATGGTCTTGATATCCCACGTGCTTGGCAAAGATCTTAGGGTTTTGATGATTACTTCTCGGTTGTCATATTTCTTTCCGAGTGTTTGAAGCTCGTTGACTACACTGGTGTACCGGTTGCTGAATTCCTTCATGTTTTCCCCCGGTTTCATCCTGATGTTTTCATATTTCTGTGTAGCCACCAAAATTTTGTTCTCCTTAGTTCTTTCGTTTCCCTCATGGATCTGAATGATCGTTTCCCAAGCTTCCTTTGCACTATCACAGTCTGATATTTTATTCAAGGTGTTATCATCTATAGCCTTGTAGATGTGCCTCATGCAATGGTTGTCCAGGTTACTTCGTCTTCGATCTTCATTCGTCCATTGGTCTGCCTCCTTGTTGATCTTGATCGGTCCCTCTTTCAGGACTCGGCTCATCTCATCATCCAACGTATTCAGATGTAGATACATCTGTTTCTTCCAACTGCTAAACGCTTCGCTGTTTAGCATTGGCGGCTTGTCGTTGTGGGTCATGCTTCCCATCTTCTTCGGTTGCTTGAGTGCTAAGAACCTCGCTCTGATACCACTTGTTAGGATCGGGGACGCCCTTGGAGGACCGGGGTGTTTCCGGTTTCAGGAAGGGTGGCCTCTTACACAACACACAACACTTTGGTGATAGTTCGGTTAGAGACTAAAACCGTTCTCAGCACTACACAAACTGTCACAGACTCTTGAACCGGGTTCAAGGGCGGAAATGTCTGTTTCAGTTTGAAGCAACGTGTGCGACTTTAGATGATGTTTTAGAAGGAGTCGGTTTAAGGAGTATGTATAGATATAAATGGACCGGTTTACGGAGTACGATTGGTTTGAGGTTAGGTTTTAGTAAGTGAGTAAGTAAAGCGAAAGAAAGAACACGAGACAAGGATGTTTATGGATGTTCGGAGCAAACTCTCCTACGTCACCCCTTCTTCTCAGGTTATGAGAAGGATTTACACTAACTTTTATAGTTACAACAACACTGCCGGTCGAGCCCAACTTCGCTACTCGCCGGTTACACCAACTCACACTTTGATGTAATACAACAACTCAACACAGCACAATACAGAAAGCTTCCGGTTTTAGACACACCGGTTTTGGAATATAGGAGTTTATCTCTCTAACTTAATGCTTTAATGATTTGTTTTTCGTAATCTGTAACTTGCATTTAATGAAGACGTTTCGTCTTCCTTTTATAGCTGTAAAGAGCCAACGGTCACTTTTCTTCTCTCTCCTTTGGATTGGTTGATCGTTATCACGCCGGTGCAGAGAGGTTGCTTGCACGTTTCACCTTCCTCAACACTTGGCAGTCATGCAGGCAGCTCTGATCTAAGGATGACATAATCGGTTTTCAGATTTGGACACGTGATGGACATGCACCTCAGGTTGTCAACTTTAGAGCAATAAAGCATCATTGCTTTTCTCGCATGCTTCCGATCGGATCTGATCTTCTTTTATTCTTTCAAGACACGTTTCTTTCGTCATGGTACGTCACTCTTGAAGTTTGAATTTTCCGGTTTTGTCTCTTGTGCAATATGATCTGGCTGGTATGTGAATTTGTCTTTGTTGACCGGTCGCTTGAGATAGTGAAAACCGGTTCCTCTAATCTTTGACTTGAACACTTTAAACTGGTTTCTTTTGAGGAGTTTTAGCAACCGGTTAATGATGCCCCAACCGGTTCATACGATTTGATCTGTACCTGCACATGAAAGTTAACAACTGTTTAGTTTGTCTAGCCGGTTCCAAAAATTAACTTACTTAATTTTTCTATCATAGCATATAAAAATTTTCATCGATGTCAATTTCATCTCGATTCCATCTTTTTCCAGTCAAAACATATTTTATAGAGATCTCTTCATTTTCATGTACCTGTGATTCCTTCGAGATCATTTTTCGATTACTAGGTACTCTTTTAAAGTAATTGTTTCCACAATTTGAGCTTCTTTTCTTTTTCGAGGATTTTTATCTTTGGAATCGACTGGTCTATCGTGCTTCACTTGCATTTTATGCTCGTTAGTAGTAATGGGTTGTCTTTCAGGAAATATAGGACTTTTTAACTTTCTTAGGGTCAGTAAAAACATCTGGCAATTGAGTTGCTAAATTTTGCAAATGAGTAATTTTCTAAACTTCAAGTTCAAATTGCTTTGTACGAGGATCATATTGAGCTAATGATAACTCACGCCAGATTATTTTCTTTTCTAACTTCTTATTTTCACCTTTTAATGTTGGAAATATCATTTTGTCGAAATGATAATCAAAAAGTCGTGTCGTGAATAAATCACCCGTCAATGGCTCAATATATTTAATTATAGACAATTATTCATATCCAACATATATCCCCAATCTCCTATGAGGTCACATCTTTATGTGTTGTGGTGAAGCAATTGGCACATATACTGCACATTCGAAAATTCTTTCCTAAACATAAACCATTTATAAAGGGGAGACCTCATTATAATATGTGGGTCTGATATGAATTAATGTTGCCGCATGTAAAATAGAATGTCCCCAAGCTTGTATTGGAAGTTTCGTTTTCATAAGCAATGGTCTTGCAATTAATTGAAGACGTTTTATCAATGACTCTACAAGGTCATTTTGTGTGTGAACATGTGATACTAGATGTTCAATACTTATCCCAATTATTAAAATCTTGGGAGGTGAATACTCTAGAATTATCAAGACGAATAGATTAATTAAATAGTATGAGAAATGAGCTCGTAATTTGATCATTTGAGCAAGCAATCTTGCAAATGCTTGATTATGAGTTAATAATAAACACACGTGTGACCATCTTGTTGATGCGTTAATTAATACAATAAAATATATGAATGGTCCACATGGTGGGTGGATAGGCCCACATATATCACCTTATATTTTTTAAGAAATTTTAAGGGTTCAAGGTTCAACCCTGATTTTAGATGGTGATGACCTTATTATAAACTTCTCTTGTGAACAAGCAGCAGAAAAAAATTCATTGGGTAGAGATTTTTCAATGAATGCCCACATAAATGTTAATTATTCTCCGCATCATAATAGCTCTAAGATGTCACAATCTATCATGCCATGTAATAAAATTATTTTGATTGACACCACGTGTACTTCACCAACACTTATGTTTGTGAGATATAATATAGAAGAAATTGCGGGTAATTTTTCTAAGAAACATTTTTTTACTCGAGATGTTACTCGTGATAGATAAATATTCTTTATTACTTTCATTTGAAGTCTCAATGTGATATTCATTTCTGTGGATATCTTTAAAACTAAACAAGTTGCCGAATATAAAGCATTATCAACACAAATATTTGTTCCTCTGGGTAATATAATGTTTGCTCTTCTGGAGCCTTCAATAATTTTTGAATTACTCGATATCGTATTCACGCATGTCTCATTCATCACCAAAGAAATAAAAAATCTCTCGCTTTTCAAAATAGTATGTGTTGATGCATTGTCTACGAGACAACTGCATTTTTCATTCATCACGTATTCACTTTCAAGAATCTTCATTTTCTTCATTAAATAAAATAAATATTAATAATAAACGAATACATGAACCGATAATAATAATTTAAACGCAACATCAAACTATATATAGTCTCGATAAAATATAAGTTTTATTTATTATTATTATTACTATTATTATTATATATATATTTAGAAATTTTTATTAAATATTATAAAAGAAACACAAACATCCAATGATCCCATTCTAACTTTTATGCTCGACAAGAAAGTTGACTACATCAAACTGGGAGAAATCATCGAGACTATAAGTTATTTTATCATCTCCAGAAGTCGAAGCCAAGTTGATCTCCATTATCATATTTTCATCATTGAAAACAAAGTTGGTCTCGATGAACCCTTTTTACTTTTGGCGATGCTTGATAAAGATCGATAAAATGTTTTGGCGTACGACATGTACGCGACCAATGACCATTCATACCACAACGATAGCATTTATTTTCCACTGTCTTATTGATTTGATCTTTTTATTATCATGTATTTTTTTTACTGTTCTTCCCTTTTATCATATGACCACCACCACATCCACGACCATTTCTGCGTGAATGACTTGAAAAATGGTCGCGGCCACGATCACGATGTTGCCTTCTATAAGTATATGATGTCACATTCACTACATGGAATGTAGTCGATCTAGTGAGACGGGACTCATGGTTTTTCATAAAAATATATTATACTATTCGGCAATAATAGACATGATATCAATTCAGAATACTTCTCAAATCCTTTTGCACGATACTACTGTTGTAGGAGCACATTCGATGCATGAAAATGGAGAATATTTTCTCTAACGTATCTCCATCAAAAATAACTTCTCCACATAGTTTGAGTTTATAAGTAATTTGAAATAACGTTGAATTATATTCACTCACCGATTAAAAATCTTGAAGGCATAAATGAAGTCATTCAAATTGAGCTTTTAGAAGAATGATCGTTTTCAAATGATCGTACTTTTCTTTCAGATTGTTCCATAGAACCAATGGATCTTTCACGGTGAGATGCTCAATTTTTAAACCTTCGTGAAGATGACGACGAAGGAAAATCATTGCTTTGGTCTTATCTTGGTCGGATGTGGTGTTTTCATCTTTGATAGCATTTCCAAGACCATTAGCGGCAAGATGAATTTCAGCATCTAGAATCCATAAAAGGTAATTCTTTCCGATGATTTCAAAATCCGTGAACTCCAATTTTGTGAGGTTCGACATGAAATTTGAGATAAAATAAATTAGTTTGAAAGGTTTTCGAAGATACCTTTTATCAACCTTGACCGATTTGGCTTTCACAAATGAGGTGCGAAATTTGGCTACCACGGACGAAGAGGGATCCTTGACCTTTGCTTCGAAAATGAGAGACACGTGTTTATAACGTGTTATAAACGAATAATACAAAGAACAAAAGAGAGTCAATGGAGATAGATTCTTATTATCTATATATATATATATATATATATATAATGATGCTTAATTTTTAAAGTGTTCGAATTGTCGGGTCGAGAGATGTGGTTAATTTGGGTATATATGTAAGAGTAAATGGATACTTGGGTCGGATTGTGGGTTGACCGCCCATAAACTTAAAACGGTTAAAATTAAAATTAAAAATGCTATAAGTATGGTTCGTACTTGCAACCTAACAAAAACAAGTATAACACTTTAACCAACTAGGCTAATAAAATTTTATATTTTAAATTCAACACAAAGTTTGATGAACGCGGGACATTTTAACAATATAAGTTCAACTTTTTAACTAACTAATATATATATATAATGATGCTTAATTTTTAAAGTGTCCAGATTATCGGGTTAAGAGCTGTGGTTAATTTGGATATATATGTGAGAGTAAATGGATACTTGGGTTAGATTGTGGGTTGACCCGCCCATAAACTTAAAACGGTTAAAAATAAAATTAAAAATGCTATAGGTATGGTTCGAACTTACAACCTAAAAAAACAATTACAACCTTTTAACCAACTAGGCTAATAACACTTTATATTTTAAATTCAACACCAAATTTGATGAACGCATGACATTTTAACAATATAAGTTTAACTTTTTAACTAACTAATATATATATATATATAATGATCCTTAATTTTTAAAGTGTCCGGATTGTCGGGTCGAGAGGTGTGGTTAATTTGGATATATATGTGAGAGTAAATGGATATTTGGATCGGATTGTGTGTTGACCCGCCCATAAACTTAAAACGGTTAAAAATAAAATAAAAAATACTATAGGTATGGTTCAAACTTGCAACATAACAAAATAAATACAACCCTTTAACCACCTAAGTTAATAACACTTTATATTTTAAATTCAATACCAAATTTGATGAACGCGGTGGTTTATCAATAGTTTTTAATCGGTCATAATTCTCTTTTTCACTCTGCGCTATAGATTTCATTATTATTAATTAGCAATAATGGAAGAATTTCGTCATATTTATAGAGATATGAGACATAATTCATATGGATATAGTAAGTCTCGTCTAGGCTAATTTAATGGTAGTCTTTACATTTTCCCTTTCACTTGTAGTATGGGGAAGAATGAACTCTAAATCTTAAACTAATTGAGTTGAGAAATCAAATTGTATCAATTGTTTTAGAGATCGTTCTACAATGTGAGAGTAATGGATACTTGATTCAACTAGGCTAATATATATATATATACTTGACTCACTCATAAACTTAAAACGGTTAAAAATAAAATTAAAAATGCTATTACATTTTTATCGTAATATTTTTTCACAATTATTTATATTATTACTCGTGCAAATATACGGCATACATATTAGTTTATAGAATAGGTCTACAATGTACCATACTAAACAAAAAGTCTTAATAAATATGAAAGACCAATGGTAATGGTATCCATTTATTATTATAATTATAATACATTTATTTATGTTTTTATTATTAAAGTTCGATTCAATAAATCCTATTATTTTTATTTAAAAATATTATTATATATTCTTAAATATATATAGTAAAATTAATTATATCTAGTTTATAGTTTATGTCATTTATTTATTTAACAATATTTAATTTAACATACAAATGTATTACTAAAAAAATATATATAATATTATAATAAGGTTGTAAGATCTAATTATCTTTTTTTGTTTTGTTAATATTTTATTTATTATGAATTATTTTAAAAAATTATAATTAATATTTAAAAATTAATTTTATATTATTTTCAGTAAAAAATAAAATAAAGAGAATATATATACTTATGTCATATTTTTTATTATGCAGGGACCTTTTTCAAAATATATATATATATAATAAATTTATCAGGTAATATTTTATTTTGTGTAAAAAAAAATAAAGAGGTGGATATATATGTTTAAATTTGTATTTTATTATTATTATAATAAATTTATAAAAGTTTATAAAAATTAAAATAAAATAATGATAATAAAAAATAAAAATAAAAGTGAGAAAAAATGAATAAAAAATAATAAAAAAGAAAAAACTCTAAAATTATAAACTTATCTATCCTAGTGAGAAAAATAGTTTAAACATAAAATATATTTTATTATAATTTTTGGCGTTAATTTATTAACGAAATTTATTAAAACAGATTATTATACAAGTGTTAAGTGTCCCACTCCTAAACAGCTAAATAATAGTAAAAATAATATTGCTTTTAAATCAAGGTTATATAGCCTTCTTCTAGGTTCAAACTCTGGTCATTTCTTCAGACTTTCGTCATAGAGCAAAAATTAAAAATAATATATATCAAACACAAGAAAATATATCAAAGAGTTAATTTGATTATATTTATTCGTAAATTGTTTTGATAAATTTTACAGCGGAAAGTTTATTTGCCTTTTTATTATTAAATGTTTAATATTAGTAATAATTCAAGTTATTTGTAATTCAAAATTTGTTTTTTAAGAGATAAAGATATGGATCGTTATTTAAAAAAACAATGATGAATAGCACACAATTATGCTCACAATTATAGTTAGATTTGATTTAGCTTATTTTCAGATCAGATCTTCTGTTATCTGTTACCGAATTCTCTATTCCCCTGTTTCGGACCAATTATAATGTAGTATTATCATTTTATTATTAAATTAAGTTTTGTATTGAAATGAAGAGAGAGACCCGAACCCTGTTGGGTTTTGCAACAGCAAAACTATGGATCTTCTTAGAAATCAAAACCTGTAACAAATCAGATTCCAAATCGTCTATGACGATAAACAGATTACCAAGAACTGAAATAGCACAAAGCAATAAACGACAACACAATATACGTGGTTCGGTCAAAATCTACCTACGTCCACGGGAGGGATAAATTTCACTAAATCAAACAAATGTCAATAGTAGAAACTTACATGCCCTGCTCTCAAATGAAAGAAGTAATTACACTAGTAATGATTGGACTACTCCACAATCAAAAGCTCCCCCAATCTCTCACTCTGGATCAGTCAAAGAACAAGAAGAAGAAGGAAATCAGATAACCCTAGATCTGTAATTCACTCTCTCTCTATTTGCTCTGTTATGAGAAAAATACCCAAAAAAAAATATTTATACTCTAACCCGTTTTCATAAAAGAAAACTCTGACCCGTTTACCCGGAATTTAAAACCCGCCCGCAATGGCAAGGAACACCAACAATTCTCCCCCTTCCTAGCCATGGGAGAATGTTGCTATAAACATTCATCATCGTGACGCTTTTGCCATATCCATTCCGGCTTTGGCACAACATATCTCATGCTTTCCTCTTGGCAAGCCCTTTGTCATCATATCTGACCCGTTCTCATCTGTGTGCACTTTCTCCAAGTATAACTCCTTCTTCTCGAACACTTCACGGATCCAATGGTACCTTCTTTGGATGTGTTTTGAACGTGAATGGAAACTTGGATTTTTGCTCACATGTATAGCACTCTGTGAGTCACTAAACACCACAAACATGTCTTGTGCAATGCCAATTTCTTTCAACAATTCTTTTATCCATCTCATTTCTTTACAACATTTAGTAATGGCAATATATTCAGCTTCTGTAGTAGACAAAGCAACACATTTCTGTAGACGAGACTGCCATGATACAGCTCCTCCTCCAAAAGTAAACAAATACCCTGAAGTTGATCTCATTGTGTCAATATCACCACTCATATCTGAATCAGAAAACCCTTCAACATGTGACTTTCCAGTACCATAACACAAAGCGTATTTGGAGGTCCCTCGAAGATATCTCATTAGCCACTTAACCGCTTCCCAGTGTGTCTTACCAGGATTTGAAAGAAAACGACTAATTACTCCAACCGCATGAGCTATATCCGGTCTTGTACAGACCATTGCATACATCAGACTGCCTATTGCTGAAGCATATGGAACACTGCACATTTCTTGTCTTTCCTCTTCATCCTTGGGAGACATTGTCTTGTTTATTTTCAAGTGTGTAGCCAATGGACAAGCAACTGGCTTTGTCTTGTCCATACAGAATCGTTTTAGAATCTTCTCAATATATCTCTCTTGAGATAACCATAGCCTTTTCTTCACCCGATCACGAATGACCTACATTCCAAGAATTTGTCTTGCTTGACCCAAGTCTTTCATCTCAAAAGACTTAGCCAAATCTTTTTTCAACTTGGCAATCTTGAGCTTGTCTTTCCCAACAATCAGCATGTCATCAACATATAGGAGAAGTATAATAAAATCATTAGAAGCAAACTTTTGCACAAAGACACAGTGATCTGTAGACGTCTTCATGTACCCATGGATGGTCATGAACGACTCAAACTTAAGATTGTTAGAAATTAAAGTAATGATAATAATAATAATTAAGGAGTCTTTAGTTGTTAAAGAGAGCCTCTTAATTGTCCAAGACTCTTGATCTTATCTAGTAATGAGACTCTTCATGTCTTTTGTTTAATGTCTTAGTAATGCTTTATTTTATTTAAGGATTGTAATCGTGTTCTTATTTACATCAATTTCAATAGACAGATTCTCATTCCAGTTTGTTTTTCATTCTCTAATTTTCTATTCACTTTCATATATATTTCTTCACTGTTCAATCATCGAAGTCCTGAGTGTGATTTCGTTACATGGTATCAGAGCTTTGGTAATATTGTTGAAGAAGATATCGTTGTTATTCGATATGGAAAGTGGTGGTCGTGTAGCTGGACTCGGTTTGGAGTTATTAAATCAGTCAAACTATCGGATATGGAAAACCTGTATGGAATCGTACCTGGTTGGGGAAGATTTGTGGGACATCGCCGTAGACGATGATGATGTAGCTCTTGAGGATGTTGCTGAAAATGCGGAAGCATCGAAGAAGAGGAAGAGACTCAACGCGAAGGCAGAATTTGTGTTGAAGAGGTCAATATCCTACAATCTGTTTGAGCACATCATCGGTTGTGGATCTGCTCGTGAGATCTGGGAAATGCTTGATCGTCTTTTCAATAAGAAGAACGAGGCTCGTCTCTAGATGCTTGAAAACGAGTTGGAAGCCGCAAAGCAAATCGGATCTGTCTCGGAGTTCTTTCTTAAGGTAAAGAACATAAGCTCAGAAATTTCTTTATTGAATCCAGATGAGAAAATCTCAGAGGCTCGAAAAAAGAGGCATATTGTTCGAGGACTTCGACCTGAATATACACCATTCATCACCTCGATTCAAGGTTGGGCTCAAAAACCTTCACTCGAGGAGTTTGAAAATCTCTTGTCATCTCAAGAGTCGTTGGCCGCACAAATGGCTGGAACGAGTATAAAGGAGGAGTCGAACAGTGCGTTGTTCGTGAAGAAATCGAGCTGGAAAAAGGGAAAGTCTAAGAAGGAAGAAACAGGTCAAGATTCTTCAAATATTCCTAAGAAGTCCCTTAAGTGTTTCAGGTGCGGCAAGACTGGACACTTCAAGAGAGACTGTCGAGTAAATTTGAATGGAAATTTTGCTGGTTCAAATTTCGGAGAAAAGTCTAACCAGCGTGTTGAGGAGGACTGGGACAAGGCTTTTCATGTCGATGTGACGACTTCGAAGGAAATGAAAACAGAGGCTTCTCATGGTAAACAGGAGATCGATCAAAGGTGGATCGTCGATTCAGGGTGCGGACATCATGTTACTGGAGATGGTTCTGTGTTCTCATCGAGTCGAGTTCATAATGGGGGCGCTGGCATTGTCACGGCTGATAACTCGGTTCACGAAGTTAAAAAGGAAGGATCAGTTGTCATTGAAAGCAATAAAGGAGAATCTATTACTCTAAAGAATGTCTACCACGTTCCAGGAATTCAGAAGAATCTCTTCTCGGTTGCAAATATTGTAGACGCTGGAAATTTGGTATTGTTTGGTCCAAATGATGTGAAGTTCTTAAGGAACGTGAAAGAAATCAAGGCGGATGTGGTTCATACTGGAACTCGGGTAAATGATCTCTTTGTCCTTTTAGCTTCAAATTCATACATAGAAAAGGTGAACGACAAAAGCACATCTTTTCCATGGCATGCAAGACTTGGGCATGTCAATATGACTAAGCTCAGTGTTATGTCTCGAAAGAAACTTGTCGAAGGTCTACCTGAAGATCTGAGAATTGAGGAGGGCAGTGTGTGTGAAGGATGTCAATATGGGAAGGCTCATCGACTTCCATTCGACAACTCTGTATCGAGAAGTAAGGGTCCTTTGGATCGAGTTCATAGTGACTTGATGGGAACTTGAACTGCCTCATACTCGGGAAGTAAATATATGCTGTTGTTTGTGGATGATTTCTCCAGGTTCACTTGGGTGTACTTTGTGAAAGAGAAGTCTGAAGTGTTCTCTAAATTTTTCGAGTTCAAGGAGACGGTAGAAGGAGAACAAGAAAGGAAAATTCGAGTATTGCGGACAGACAATGGTGGAGAATTTTGCTCAAAAGAGTTTGAACTGTTTTGTAGGCAAAATGGCATAAAAAGAGAACTCTCCTGCCCTGAGACTCCGCAACAGAATGGGATAGTCGAAAGGAAGATTCGACATCTTACAGATGCTTGTAAGTCTTGGTTGCATATGAAGAATATACCAAGGCAGTTATGGGCAGAAGGTATGAGTTGTGCTTCTCATGTCATCAATCGAGTTTCCCTTAGCCCGAATGAGTTCAAATCTCCATTCGAGATGCTTTTTGGTTTTAAGCCAAATGTTAAACATTTTCGAGTTTTTGGATCTACTTGTTATGTCCATATTCCAGACTCGAGAAGGAGAAAATTGGATGCGAAGGCAGTCAAATGCGTGTTTGTCGGCTATGACCACAGAAGGAAAGGGTGGCGGTGTATGGATCCGTCAACTCACAAATGCACTGTGTCGAGAGATGTTGTTTTCGACGAAATTTCTTCGTACTATATGAAGGATGTTGAAGAAACTGTTCAGACTGATCTTCCTATTCCCACATCTACGGGAAGCTCCTGTAGTAGTGATAATAGTGACAGGGGGAGCCCTGACATAGCTCAAGATACTTCAGTCGATGAAGGAGCCAAAGGTGAAAGGTTACCAGGAAGTCCAGATCAGGAAGAATCAAGTCAACAACAGAATGGGGAATCTCGACCAAAAAGGAACATTGTAAGGCCCTTGCGATTTAGGGATGATAATTTTGTAACAACCTTCTCTTGTTTCTTGGCAAACGCAATAGACGACGAAGAACCCACTTCTTATAATGAAGAAAAAAATGTCAAGGAATGGGTGACAGAAATGGAGGAGGAAATGCATGCTCTCAAGAAGAATGAGACATGGGACGTTGTTTCGAAGCCTCCTGATACTCAAACAGTCACATGTAAGTGGGTGTATCGAATCAAGCGAAAGGCTAATGGAATCATAGATCGATACAAAGCTAGATTGGTCGCTCGAGGATTCTCACAGAAGTATGGAGAAGATTACGAGGAGACATTCAGCCCAGTTGCGAAGATGACGTCAATTCGCACTGTGTTGGCCTTAGCAGCAAGTTCTCGATGGAAGTTGTGGCAATTGGATGTCAAGAATGCATTTCTCTACGGATAACTTGATCGTCCAATATATATGGAACAACCACCTGGATTCGAAAAGACTGATGGTTCCCAGTTGGTCTGTAGACTTAAGAAGGCACTATATGGATTAAAGCAATCCCCGCGTGCTTGGTATGGAAAGATTGCGGAATATCTTCAATTTTGTGGGTACAAGGCTTCAGAATCCGACTCAAGTCTATTTATAAAGAAGAATCATGGACAGATGGTGGTGGTGCTTCTTTATGTGGATGACATAATCTTGACGGGCAGTAACTATGATGAGGTTGCTCGTCTACAAGATGAGCTCTTGCTTCGTTTTGAGATGAAGAAACTTGGTGAACTTGGAACCTTCCTTGGTCTGTAAATCGAAAATTTCGATAAAGGGTTGTTTGTATCGCAGATCAACTATGCAAAGAAGTTGGTAGAAAAATTTGGTATGACTGATGGAAAAAAGAGCTATACTCCTCTCGACGTAAATCCCAGACTTAGTCGAGACGAAGGAACATGTCTACCAGATCCTCGTCCTTATCGTGCTCTTGTGGGAAGTTTGATTTATCTGACTATAACAAGGCCTGACATTGCTTATGCAGTAAGGAGTGAAGACAATATTGCTGATATCTTCACAAAAGCACTTCCTAAAGGTCCGTTCGAAAATCTACGATCTAAGTTGGGACTAGTTCATCGAGCATCACTTTAAGGGGGAGTGTTAGAAATTAAAGTAATGATAATAATAATAATTAAGGAGTCTTTAGTTGTTAAAGAGAGCCTCTTAATTGTCCAAGACTCTTGATCTTATCTAGTAATGAGACTCTTCATGTCTTTTGTTTAATGTCTTAGTTATGCTTTATTTTATTTAAGGATTGTAATCGTGTTCTTATTTACATCAATTTCAATAGACAGATTCTCATTCCAGTTTGTTTTTCATTCTCTAATTTTCTATTCACTTTCATATATATTTCTTCATTGTTCAATCATCGAAGTCCTGAGTGTGATTTCGTTACAAAGATACCACTGCCTTGGTGCTTGCTTCAAACCGTACAGACTTTTGACAAGTTGTCACACCTTGCTTTCCTCACCTTTCTTATTATAACCTTCAGGTTGCTCCATATAAACATCTTCATCCAAATCACCATGGAGAGATGCAGTCTTGACATCAAGTTGTTCAACCTCAAGATCCATACAAGCAGCTAGACTTAACACCACCCGGATAGAAGTCATCTTCACTACCGGTGAGAAAATCTCATCATAATCGATTCCATGGCTCTAGCCAAAACCTTTGACAACCATCCTAGCCTTGTATCTTGTCTTGCTATCATCACCTTTTGCTTGATCTTGTACACCCATTTATTTTGTAATATTTTTCTGTTCTCTGGTCTTTCAACTAGATCATATGTGCCATTTTTCAGCAATGACTTCATCTCTTCATCCATGGCAGCTAGCCATTCTTTCTTATGAGCATCCTCAAGAGCCTCCTTATAGCATATAGGCTCCCCACAATCAGTTAGAAGAACATACTCTGTAGCAGGATACTTAGAACTTGATCTTTTCTCCCTAGTAGACCTCCGAAGTACCTCTGTTTGTTGATTCTGTTGATTTCCATCTTCTTGTTGAACTTCAAAATCAACCTCAACATTATCACCAAGATCAGTTTCAGTATTAGTATCATTTCCATGGCCTACAACTTGACCCTGAGGAACATCATCATCACTATCTGAGTCTGAAGCTACATGTGACCTTGTCTCCTCAACATCATGAGACAACTCAAGACCAGAAAGGTCACGTATGTATGCATCAAGCTTTTCACCATCTTCAAAATTCTCAATAGTCTGATCTTCAAGGAATACCACATCTCGGCTTCTCAAAACCTTCTTATCAACTGAGTCATAACACCTGTATCCCCACTTTTCATCACCATACCCCAAAAATATGCATTGTCTGATTTTTGCATCTAGCTTAGACCTCTCATCTTTTGGAACATGCACAAAAGCTCTACAACCAAAAACACGTAAATAGTCATAATTAACATCTTTACCTGACCAGACGATTTCTGCACACTTATTATTCAATGGCTTGGAGGGAGAACGGTTGATCACATACACTGCAGTGCTCATGGCTTCAGCCCAGAAATGCTTAGTCAACCTGGCATGGGAGAGCATACTCCTCATCCGTTCCAACATTGTTCTGTTCATCCTCTCTGCCACACCATTTTGTTGTGGAGTCTTGGGCACAGTCTGTTCATGTCGAATACCCTGCTCTTTGCAATAATCATCAAATGAGCCTATGTACTCTCCCCCATTATTTGACCGCGCCTTCATCAGTTTTCTTCCTGTCTCTCTTTCAACCAGCTTGTGAAAGACCTCAAACCTTGCTGCAACCTCATCCTTGGACTTTATAGAATAAGCCCACACCTTCCTAGATGCATCGTCTATGAAGGTTACAAAATAGGAAGCACCGCCTATGGATTAAATCTTCATAGGACCACAAACATCTGTATGGACCAATTCAAGGACATTCTTTTTCAGTTCAAATTTTGACTTACTGAAGGAGACTCTGTTTTGCTTACCCTTCAAGTAATACTCATAATTTTCAAGATGAGCATCCTTGAGATTCAGCAACTCATTCCTCTTGATCAAAACATTCAGCCCCTTTTTACTAATGTGACCTAATCTCTTGTGCCACAACTCAGAGGATGACTCCATTAAAACAGAATATGTCGCATCATAGACAATTTTCAAATTTGTCTTGTATAAGGAACAACGTTTCTTACCTCGTGCAATAACCAATGAACCCTTGCTTAGCTTCCATGCTCCACCACTGAAAACATTATGGTAGCCTCCATCATCGAGCTTACCTTCTGGAATCAAATCCATTCTCAAATCAGGAACATGTCTTACATCTCTCAATGTCAGGAAGCAGCCCATGTTTGTCTCAATTCTAATATCATCCAGACCAACTATCTTGGAAACACCACTGTTACCCATGCGAACCTCACCATAATCACCAGCTTTGTAGGACTGGAAGTAACCTTTGTGTGGAGTTATATGGAATGAGGCACCTGTGTCAACAATCCATGCTGTTTCATTTGAAGATGTGCTAAGACAGGAGTCTTGACAGTTAGAAGCATATGTCAGTTCACCATCTGAAGCATAAGCAGATGTATCTGCACTCTGTTCTTTCTTTTCTCTGGGCTTCATTGTACCCTTCGCTTTATCATTTTTGAATTTCCAGCACTCATTTTTCCAGTGACCCATTTTGCCACAATAATGGCAAGCACCATCCTTCTTTGGAGCTCTAGACTTGCTTCTAGACTTTCCCCTGCTCGAACCACTTTTATTATCTTTTGATCTTCCTCTATAGCCACCAACATATCAGACTTAGAGGGTTTATCCCCCTTTCGATTCTCCTCATCAAGTAAGGAACTGGTGACAAATGCCATGTTGACTTTACCATTTGGTTCTGAGTTGCTGAGAGTGATAATAAGTGTCTCCCAACTTGCAGGCAAAGATCCAAGGACTAAAAGTGTTTGCACCTCATCATCAAAGTTTATCTTCATACTACTCAGCTGATTCAAAATATTTTGAAATTTATTCAAGTGCTCAGCAATTGATTTATTATCAATTTACTTCAGATTCAACAGCCTTCGTACCAGTGCTGCTTTATTCCCTGCTGACCTCCCAGCATAGAGAGCTTCAAGTTTGCTCCACACACCATACGTTGTAGTCTCATTCTCAACATGGTGCACAACATTTACACCAACACAGGAACGAATAAAGCTGCAGACCTTTCTGTCTATCTTTTTCCAATTAGCCTCTTTTGTAGTCTCAGGTCTAACACCATCAGTTTCAATTGCTTCATTCAAATCATCTGAAACTAACAGATCACTGATCATCAGTTTCCATTGCCTGTAGTTTGTACCATTCAGACTCACCATATCAGGTCTAGATTTCCCCATTATTACTGCCTTAACAATTGACAAAAACACCAGCAAAGAAACCAGTTGATCTCTTCTATGAATTTCGCCAAATAACCAGCAGAGCACTATGCTCCAATGTTAAAACAAATAACCAATTAATAATGCTCTGATACCACTGTTGGGTTTTACAACAGCAAAACTATGGATCTTCTTAGAAATCAAAACCTGTAGTAAATCAGATTCCAAATCGTCTATGACGATAAACAGATTACCAAGAACTGAAATAGCACAAAGCAATAAACGACAACACAATATACGTGGTTCGGTCAAAATCGATCTACGTCCACGAGAAGGATAAGTTTCACTAAATCAAACAAATGTCAATAGTAGAAACTTACATGCCCTGCTCTCAAATGAAAGAAGTGATTACACTAGGAATGATTGGACTACTCCACAATCAAAAGCTCCCCCAATCTCTCACTCTGGATCAGCCAAAGAACAAGAAGAAGAAGGAAACCAGAAAACCCTAGATCTGTAATTCACTCTCTCTCTATTTGCTCTGTTATGAGAAAAATACCCAAAAAAAGTATTTATACTCTAACCCGTTTTCATAAAAGAAAACCTTGACCCGTTTACCCGGAATTTAAAACCCGCCCGCAATGGCAAGGAACACCAACAAACCCGGATATAATTATGGGTCATTTGATTCATGTAAAATCAAGTTTGAGAAGCACATCACAAAGGAAAGAAAGAAGTATTTCATATCAGGAAGCTATTCGGTGAATCTTGCTTCACTTTACTCCACTACTCAATGTAAATATATAATGTTTTTAATTTACATGTAAATCCACTTACTCATTCATGTAAAACCAAACTTACAAAACAATACAAAATAAAATATATTACTTATTTTACTGTCTATATAATTATATATTATATAAATATATATATATATAACAATATATTTATAAAGTTATTTGTGATATATTTAAATTAATTTGTATAAATTATTTTATAATTTATATAATTATATATTAAATATATATATTATATTTAAGAACATTTAAAAATAAATTGGGTAAGATATTTAAATAAATTTGTAAAACATGATATTTTAAAATTTATTTTAATTATATAATATATATATATATAAAACAACAATTCAAAAATTTTAAAATTTCAGTAATATATTTAAATGAAATTGTAAAACAAAATATTTTAAAATTTATTTGTAAGATATTTAAAATAAATTATTTAAATTATTTTATATTTTATATTAAATATATATAAATGTTCATGTAAAATCACTTACACATTTATGTAAAAACATTTATACGTTAATGTAAAAGCATTTTTGCTTTCATGTAAGTCTACAATAGAATAAAAAAAAATGAAACAAACGCTACTTGGTGAAGCTTGCTTCACTAGATATTTACAGCGCTAATAGAAGTGAATCAAACTTCATTATGTAGTTACATTTGTAAGATATTTAAATGAATTTACTTTAATTTTTTATATTTTATATGATTATATATTAAATATATATATATATAACACGTTCAAAAATTTCTGTAATATATTTAAATAAATTTGTAAAACAAAATATTTTACAATTTATTTATAAGATATTTAAATAAATTTATTTAATTATTTTATATTTTATATTTTATATAATTATATATTAAATGTATATAAATGTTCATGTAAAACCATTAACACATTTATGTAAAAATATTTATACATTCATGTAAAAACATTTTTGCATCATGTAAGTCTACAAAAGCAAACTTCACCAGGTATTCATACCTGCTCTGATAGAAGTGAAGAAAACTTCACTAGGTGTTTACATGTTAAGATAATTAAATGAATTTACTTTAATTTTTTATATTTTATATGATTATATATTAAATATATATATTTAAAACATATTCAAAAATTTATGTAATATATTAAATAAATTTATAAAAAAAAATTAAAATTTATTTATAAGATATTTAAATAAATTTATTTTAATTATTTTATAATTTATATAATTATATATTAAATATATATAAATGTTCATGTAAAACCATTAACACATTTATGTAAAATCATTTATACGTTCATGTAAAGTATTTTTGATTTCATTTAAGTCTCCAAGAGAAAAAAATATTAAACAAGCACTACCGGGTGAAGCAATGTATTTACAACGCTGATAGAAGTGAAGCAAACTTCACTATATATTTACATTGTAAGATATAATTAATTTATTTAATTTTATATATTTTATATGATTATATATTAAAATATATATATATAAACATGTTCAAAATTTTCTGTAATATATTTAAATAAATTTGTAAAACAAAATATTTTAAAATTTATTTATAAGATATTTAAATAAATTTATTTTAATTATTTTATATTTTATATAATTATATATTAAATATATATAAATGCTCATGTAAAACCACTAACACATTTATGTAAAAATATTTATACGTTCATGTAAAAACATTTTTGCTTTCATGTAATTCTGCAAGAAAATTAAAAAAAAAAACAAGCATTATCGGGTGAAGTCCAGATAATTACAGCGCTGATAGAAGTGAAGCAAACTTCACTAGGTATTTACATTGTAAGATATTTAAATTAATTTACTTTAATTTTTTATATTTTATATGAATATATATTAAATATATATATAAAACATGTTAAAAAATTTCAATAATATATTTAAGAAAATTGTAAAAACAAAATATTTTAAAATTTATTTATAAGATATTTAAATAAATTTATTTTAATTATTTTATATTTTATATAATTATATATTAAATATATATAAATGTTAATGTAAACCACTAACATATTTATGTAAAAAAACATTTATAAATATTTTTGTTTTCATGTAAGTTTGCAAGAGAATAAAAAATGAAACAAGCGCTACCGGGTGAAGAAAACTTCACCAAGTATTTACAGTTCTGATAGAAGTGAAGCAAACTTCAATAGGTATTTACATGTTAAGATAATTAAATGAATATACATTAATTTTTTATATTTTATATTATATATATATATATATATATATAACATTTTCAAAAATATTTGTATATATATTTAAATAAAATTTTAAAACAAAATATTTTAAATTTTATTTATAAGATATTTAAGTAAATTTATTTTAATTATTTTATATTTTATATAATTATATATCAAATATATATAAATGTTCATGTAAAACTATTAACACATTTATGTAAAAACATTTATATACTTTCATGTAAAAGCATTTTTGTTTTTATTAAGTCTGCAAGTGAAAAAAAGAATTAAACAAGAACCACCGGGTGAAGCAAGCTTCACCAAGTATTTATAGCTCTGATATAAGTGAAACAAACTTCACTAGGTATTACATTGTAAGATATTTATATGAATTTACTTTAATTTTATATGATTATATATTAAATATATATATATATATATATAACATGTTCAAAAATTTCTGTAATATATTTAAATAAATTTGTAAAAAAAATATTTTAAAATTTATTTATAAAATATTTAAATAAATTTATTTAAATTATTTTATATTTTATATAATTATATATTAAATATATATAAATGTTCATGTAAAACTACTAACACATTTATGTAAAACATTTATACGTTCATGATGTAACAACATTTTTGCTTTAAAGGAAAGTCTGCAAGAAAATAAAAAAAATGAAACAAGTACTATCGGGTGAAGCAATCTTCACTAGGTAATTACAGCGCTGATAGAAATGAAGCAAACTTCACTAGGTATTTACATTGTAAGATATTTAAATAAATTTATTTTAATTTTTTATATTTTATATGATTATATATTAAATATATATAGATAACATGTTCAAAAATTTCTATAATATATTTTAAAAATTTTGTAAAAATAAAATATTTTAAAATTTATTTATAAAATATTTAAATAAATTTATTTTAATTATTGTATATAATTATATATTAAATATATATAAATGTTCATGTAAAATCACTAACACATTTATGTAAAAACATTTATACATTCATGTAAAAACATTTTTGCTTTCATGTAAGTCTACAATAGAATAAAAAAAATAAAACAAGCGCTACTAGGAGAAGCAAGCTTCACCAGGTATTTACAGCTCTAATAGAAGTGAAGCAAACTTCACTACGTGTTTTCATGTTAAGATAATTAAATGAATTTACTTTAATTTTTTATATTTTATATGATTATATATTAAATATATATATTTAAAAAATATTCAAAATTTTCTGTAATATATTTAAATAAATTTGTAAAAAAAATATTTTAAAATTTATTTATAAGATATTTAAATAAATTTATTTTAATTATTTTATATTTTATATAATTATATATTAAATATATATAAATGTTTATGTAAAACCATTAACACATTTATGTAAAAATATTTATACATTCATGTAAAGAATTTTAGCTTTCATTTAAGTCTACAAGAGAAAAAAAAATAAACAAGCACTACCGGGTGAAGCAAGTTTCACCAGGTATTTATAGCGCCGATAGAAGTGAAGCAAACTTCATTATGTATTTACATTGTAAGATATTTAAATGAATTACCTTGATTTTATATATTTTATATGATTATATTATATATATATATATATATATATATATATATATATAACATGTTCAAAATTTTCTATAATATATTTAAATAAATTTGTAAAACAAAATATTTTTAAATTTATTTATTATATATTTAAATAAATTTATTTTTAATTATTTTATATTTTATATAATTATATATTAAATATATATAAATGTTCATGTAAAACCACTAACACATTTATGTAAAAACATTTATACGTTAATGTAAAAACATGTTTGCTTTAATGTAAGTCTGCAAGAGAATAAAAAAATGAAACAAGCACTATCGGGTGAAGCAAGATTCACCAGATAATTATAGCGTTGATAGAAGTGAAGCAAACTTCACTAGGTATTTACATTGTAAGATATTTAATTTTAATTTTTTATATTTTATATGATTATATATTAAATATATATATATATATAACATGTTAAAAAAAATCTATAATATATTTAAAAAAAGTTGTAAAAACAAAATATTTTAAAATTTATTTATAAGATATTTAAATAAATTTATTTTAATTATTTTATATTTTATATAATTATATAATAAATATATATAAATGTTAATGTAAAATCACTAACACATTTATGTAAAACACATTTATACGTTCATGTAAAAATATTTTTGTTTTCATGTAAGTCTGAAAAAGAATAAAAAAAAAATGAAACAAGCGCTACTGGGTGAAGCAAACTTCACAAGGTATTTATAGTTCTAATAGAAGTAAAGGAAACTTTACTATGTATTTACATGTTTACATGTTAAGATAATTAAATGAATTTCCTTTAATTTTTAATATTTTATATGATTATATATATATATATATATATATATATAAATAAAATTTTAAAACAAAATATTTTAAAATTTATTTATTAAATATTTAAGTAAATTTATTTTAATTATTTCATATTTTATATAATTATATATTAAATATATAAAAATGTTCATGTAAAACCATTAACACATTTATGTAAAAATATTTATACTTTCATGTAAAAGCATTTTTGCTTTTATTAAGTCTGCAAGTGAAAAAAAATTAAACAAGCACCACCGGGTGATTCGGGTGAAGGAAGCAAGTTTCACCGGGTATTTACAGCGCTGATAGAAGTGAAACAAACTTAACTAGGTATTACATTGTAAGATATTTATATGAAATTACTTTAATTTTATATGATTATATATTAAATATATATATATAAACATGTTCAAAAATTTTTGTAATATATTTAAATAAATTTGTAAAACAAAATATTTTAAAATTTATTTATAAGATATTTAAATAAATTTATTTTAATTATTTTATATTTTATATAAATATATTAAATATATTAAATATATATAAATGTTCATGTAAAATTACTAACATATTTATGTAAAAACATTTATACGTTCATGTAAAAGCATTTTTGTTTTAATGAAAGTCTGTAAGAGAATAAAAAAAATGTAACAAGCACTATCGGATGAAGCAAGCTTCTTACCGCGCTGATAAAAGTGAAGCAAACTTCATTAGGTATTTACCTTGTAAGATATTTAAATGAATTACTTTAATTTTTTATATTTTATATGATTATATAATAAATATATATATATAAAACATGTTCAAAAATTTCTATAATATACAAGGTAGAAAAGAGAGAGAAAAGCTTTAAAGATTTGATTCACGATCGGCACAAGTTGCACAATCGGTACGGGCGACACGATCGGCACGGGCGACACGATCGGCATAGGCGACACGATCGGCACGAGCGACACGATTGGCACAGACGGTATGATTGATACAACGGCACGATAGGCACAGACAGAAAGGCACGGACGACACGATATTGTCCTACACCATAAGTCATCAAATCGACATCAGAATTACCATTAATCAAAGGAAGCGTCATCGGCACAAGCGGCACGACACGATCGACACAGGCGACACAATAGGCATAGACGACACGGGACGATCGACACGGGCATCCCGGTATTGTCTTGCGTCGTTCATTAAATGTTTCTAGTATAGGGTTTTTTGTACATTTGTAAACGGCGTTATATTTTTCCCTCGATTGCGATTTACTTTTGATCATCTCTTAGGATTTCTGCAATTAATTTTTCTATTACTCGGTCGCTGCCATTATGGGGAAGAACAAAAGTAATAAATCAAAAAAAGTTAGGAATTTTGTGCTGGAATGAATTAATGAAGCAACAGTCAAAGAATTTGAAAGAATTTCTGAAGAAGTTATCAAAGAACAGTAGGATACCAACACAATTAAGAAATCTGCTCCAAATACTGCTGGGAAAATTCCTATTGAAAATAATGTTGGAAAACAAGGGGACAATGAAGGAGCTTGGAAGATACACTATAATGAAAGAGCTAATCTGTTTGGGCTCAAGAATCAGATTACAAATCTCCTTATGCATGACAAAATGGGAGAAATTATCATCAATAAGGAGAAAGCACAACAGATTACAATTCAACTCAGCACCCACTATCTTCAAGACTGATATCTGTTGAAAAAAGAAGAATATAAAGAAATTGTTCAATGGTCAGTTGCTACAATGAAGGAACTAATGAAGGCTCCCAAATCTAAGTCATATACTATCAGGAGCAACTCGACATGGAAAACTAATGAAGTATTGAAGATCAACAATGCAAAAAAGTCAGAAGATCATTCTTATAAAGGGAAATCTACTTGGGCAATACACAGACAAAAGTGAAGGTACTGAATTCTACATTTGAATTTAAATTGTCTACTGAAGTAGAGGAAAACTGTATAAAGGAATGGGAAAATGTAGTTGTGGGAAACTACATAGTGGAAAAATAGAGTATCATTCACAATTACTAAAGATGCACTGTTGAAGCAATGGGAAGGAAAAGGGTTAGAGAAGATTTCAGCAAATGTCCATGATTTATATTTCCTTAAATTCAAGAAGGGATCTAATCTAGAGGAAATTCTAGAAAATGGGCATACATATATAGGATCCAATTGTATGAAGTTAGAAAATGGTCCGAAGACTTGAACCTATTGAGTAAACCAAAAGAAACTACACAGATATGGTTCAAGCTCTGGAATATACCTGCACACATGTACAATTCTGAAGCCCTTAATCATTATACATTGATCCAATTACTGAAGGAGGAGAGCACCTAACATTTGCTAGAATTAGCATTGATGTGCATCCTAGAAAAACACTGCCAAAATGTATGACAGTAGAAGACAGAAAAGGAAAACTTACTGTCATGGAAATCACTTATGAGTGGAGGCCAGACAGATGCTCTTTCTGCAATACTTTCCAACATGCAAGCCCAAAATGTGATTTGGCTAAGGAAAAAGATCAGAAAAATCATAATGGTAAGAAAGTAAAGATGCGGGAAAACGATACAAATGTGCCTATTTTTAAAGAGTAAAATGTGGTTAAAGAACAAGAAACAGAAGATAAAGAAAATTATGTACAATAAGAAAGTAATACGAAGAAGGAGGTGGATCTTCAACCTAATCATGTTGAAGATATAGTTGATGATTCTCAATCAAATCAAGTTAATGTGGTTGCTGATGAAAACAGAGAGGAATATACTCAGGTTAATCAAGAGGAAGAAGAGAATGCCAATGTTGATACAGAGTAATCTAAAGTTGTTGAGGATTTTAAAGATGAAGCTGAAGGAATTAAAGACAATGATCTCGAAATTAAAGTTAAGAACAACAAGGTGAAGAACTTAGAAATTCTGAAGAATAATTCTTTCTATCAAATAAAAAAAAGTTCATATAAAGAAAGAAATCAAGATGAGAATATGCAGTATTCATCAACCTCTTCAGTTAATCCCCCGTTCATTGTAAGAGGAAGGGGAAGGGGAAGAGGAAGGACAAGGGGAAGAGGAAGATGAAGACAATATGTTGAAACATCAAGTTAGTATGGAAATAAAAATACTAATTAGAATAATTAGGATTTGATACAGTTTGTAATATTTGTTTGTAATTTCTATTTCTTGTATGTTTGATTGCTACTAATCAGGTTTTTAGGGTCGTTTGAGTGTCATCTTATAATCCTAACTAAGACTTTTCTAGCTTTGATTCTTGACCCTCCCACTTTTGGGATTTTAATGAAATAATTTTAACTGTTTTCCCAAAAAAAAATCTATAATATATTTAAAAAAAATTGTAAAAACAAAATATTTTAAAATTTATTTATAAGATATTTAATAAATTTATTTTAATTATTATATATTTTATATAATTATATATTAAATATATATAAATGTTAATGTAAAACCACTAACACATTTATGTCAAAACATTTATACGTTCATGTAAAAATATTTTTGCTTTCATGTAAGTCTGCAAGAGAATAAAAAAAAAATCAAGCGCTTCACCAGGTATTTACAGCTCTGATAGAAGTGAAACAAACTTCACTAGATATTTACATGTTAAGATATTTAAATGAATTTACTTTAATTTTTTATATTTTATATATTATATATTAAATATATATATATATATATATAATATAATCATATAAAATATAAAAAATTAAAATAAATTCATTTAAATATCTTACAATGTAAATATCTAGTGATGTTTGCTTCACTTCTATTAGCGTTGTAAATACCTGGTGAAGGTAGCGTTTGTTTCATTTTTTTATTCTCTTGCAGACTTACATTAAAGCAAAAATGCTTTTACATTAACGTATAAATGTTTTTACATTAATGTGTTAGTGGTTTTACATGAACATTTATATATATTTAATAAATAATTATATAAAATAATTAAAATAAATTTATTTAAATATTTTATAAATAAATTTTAAAATATTTTATTTTACAAATTTATTTAAATATACTACAGAAATTTTTGAACATGTTATATATATATATATATAATATATATAATCATATAAAATATAAAAATTAAAGTAAATTTATTTAAATATTTTACAAATGTAAATACCTAGTGAATTTTGCTTCACTTCTATCAGCGTTGTAAATACCTGGTGAAGTTGCTTCACCAGATAACGCTCGTTTCATTTTTTATTTTATTTTCTTGCAGACTTACATGAAAGAAAAAATACTTTTACATGAACGTATAAATGTTTTTACATAATTGTGTAAGTGGTTTTACATTAACATTGATATATATTTAATATATAATTATATAAAATATAAAATATAAAATATATCTTACAAATAAATTTTAAAATATTTTGTTTTACAATTTTATTTAAATATATTATAGAAATTTTTGAATAGGTTATTTTATATATATATATATATTTAATATATAATTATATAAAATACAAAATAATTAAAATAAATTTTAGAATATTATGTTTTACAAATTTATTTAAATATTTTACCCAATTTATTTTTAAATGTGCTTATATATATAATATATAAATTTAATATATAATTATATAAATTATAAAATAATTCATACAAATTAATTTAAATATATCACAAATAACTTTATAAATATATTTTTATATATATTTATATAATATATAATTATATAGACGGTAAAATAAGTAATATATTTTATTTTGTATTGTTTTCTAGGTTTTGGTTTTACATGAACGAGTAAGTGGATTTACATGTAAATTTAAAACATTATATATTTAAAATTTAAAACATTATATATTTACATTGAGTAGTGGGGTGAGGTGAAACAAGAGTCATTTAATAGTTTCCTGATATGAAATACTTTTTTCCTGTCTTTGTGACGTGCTTCTCAAACTTAATTTTACATGAATCAAGTGGACCCATAATTATATCCGGGTTCGGGCCTATCTCTTCAATTTAAAACAAAACTTAATTTAATAATAAAATAATAATATTGTATTATGATTGGTTCGAAATAGGAGAATAGATAAATCGGTAGTATAAGATCTAATCTGGCTTATTCTCATATTACAGGATTGAACTTCAGCTTGTTTATTTTTTATTCGTTATATTAAATATTATATATATAATATATATAATCTTATTTATATATATATATATATATAATATATTTTATTAACTTAATTCTTAAAGTATATTTTTATTTTATTTTTAAATAAGTATTTTCAATATATTTTTATTTATTTTTTCGTAAATAATTAATTAAATAAATAATTATTATTTTATTTTTTTGAAAATGATCCATTTAATAAAAAATCGTTTAAGCACAACCATAAAAGCATGACATGAAAGAAAATTTATGTACAAATTTATTACATTAGAATAATTAATTGACTCAAAGATCTTCAAGAAGAGCAATAAGATCTCCACACGAATCCACGAGTTTTCCGGATTTAATTTCCGACATCGTCATGATAATGATATTGTGAATAATCCTTAACGGTCTACTTTCATTGTTAAAAGTTCTCCGATTTCTTTCCAACCAGATAATTCACCAGAAAATTATAAGGATAGAGACTCATCTTCTTAGTCTCGCATTTTTAGTCGCCCCAATCCATGTCTCTCAATAGCCACTAACAGTTTCTGGCATAACCCATTGTATTTCAGTCAAATTCCACAAAAGACTCTATATACTTGCAACAACGTGACAATGTAAAAGTATATGAAAAGCTGTCTCAACCTCTTTATAACACATACGACAACGATTCACAATAATCATGCATTTTTTCATACATTTATCGTTAGTGAGAATTCCGCCGTGAATAACACTCCAACCAAAAAATGAGATCTTAGTAGGCATCTTAGACTCCCATAAATTTTCCCAACAAAGACCAATCGGGTTAACCTTATTGAACAAAGTATAACAATGTCCCACGTGAAAGTTATTCAGATCACGCCACCGCATAAAATCCCGAGAAGACGGATTTAACCCCTTATTTCTAACCATTAACAAAAGTCTATCATTTTATTACATTATAATAATTAATTGACTCAAAGATCTTCAAGAAGGGCAATAAGATCTCCACACGAATCCACGGGTTTTCCGGATCTAATCTCCGACATCGTCATGATAATGGCATTGTGAATAATCCTTAATGGTCTACTTTCGTTGTTAAAAGTTCTCCGATTTATTTCCGACTAGATAATTCATCAAAAATTATAGGGATAGAGACCCATCTTCTTAGTCTCTCATTTTTAGTCGCCCCAATCCATGCCTCCCAAAAGCCACTAATAGTTTTTGGCATAACCCATTGTATTCTAGTCAAATTCTATAAAAGACTCTATATACTTGCAACAACGTGACAATGTAAAAGTATATGAGAAGTTGTCTCAACCTCTTTATAACACATACGACAACGACTCACAATAATCATGCATTTTTTCATGCATTTATTGTTAGTGAGAATTCCGCCGTGAATAACACTCCAACAAAAAAATGAGATCTTAGTAGGCATTTTAGACTCCCATAAATTTTCCCAACAAAGATCAATCGGGTTAACCTTATTGAACAAAGTGTAACAATGTCCTACATGAAAGTTATTCAGATCACGCCACCGCATAGAATCCCGAGAAGACAGATTTAACCTCTTATTTCTAACCATTAACAAAAGTCTGTCATTGGACATACTTTCTCACTGTTCAATCTTCTTCTATATCTGATATGATTAGCAAAACCACTAGACCGAATGTCAAACATATCTTTGACTAATAAATCTCTACAAATAGAAATAGAAGCAAGCTCGGGGAAAACTTTCGTCAAACATATACCACCACACCAAGTGTCGTCCCAAAAACTAATCGAACTTCCATCACCCATAATAAAAATCAAATACTCCCGATAAACCTTCCACGTGGCATAAATACTCCCCCCCCGATGTTGCAACCCACGGGTTTATAAGAATTTTTGGTAAACCAATCAGACTTATCCTAACCATATTTACATTTAATTAATTTAGCCCAAATACTATCTTTCTCAGTTGCAAATTTACTACATCATTTAGATAATAAAGCTTTATTAAAGGAAACATGATCGTGGATTCCCAGTCTCCCTTACTCTTTTATTAATTTAACCTTATCCCAACTCACTAAATGAGAAAATGAGGAATCAAACGATCCCCATAAGAATTTACACATAATTCTTTCTATCTTCACGACCACGGACTTAGGGATGACAAATAGAGACATCATATAAGTTGGCATTGAAGAAAGAGCGCTCTTGATAAGAACTAGTCTACCTCCTTTAGAAATCATCTTACTTTTCCATATGGGAAGCTTTCTCTCCATCTTACTTATGATTGGATCCCAAGAAACTTAAGATCTAGATTTAGCCCCTAGAGGGATCTCGAGATACATAAACAGAAAAGTTCCAATTTTATATCCCAGAATACAAGCCGATCTAATATTTCTCCTAGACGAAACTGAATTAAAGAAGAAGATATCAGACTTACCCAAATTAACACGTAATCCTCAACACGCTCCAAATAACCAAAGAATGTCACGAAGGTGCTTGACATTTCTCTCAGTAGCTTGAATCATGCAAAGAGTGTCATCTGTAAATAATAAATGAGACATAGAGAACGGAGATCGTCTCACACCGCACTTCACCCCACAAAACAAACCCGCATCCTCAGCAAACGACATCATTCTAGAAAGGTCTTCCATGACAATAACAAATAAGATTGTCTTAAACCCCTTGAACTTTCAAAGAAACCATGAGAACTCTCATTCACGATAATAGAGAATTTTGTCATCGATATGCAAAATCTAATCCATTCGATTAATTTCTCCCACATACCCATTCTACCCATAATATCAAAAAGAAACTCCCAATTAACATGATCATATTCTTTCACGATATCGAGTTTGACAAAAGCACATTTATCGCCTCTAGAGTTAGCTGAATCAATACACTTATTGGCGATTAGTGCCGCATCAAAAATTTGACGGCCTTTGATGAAAGCCATCTGATTGTCAGAGATAACCATACCCAAAATTCCACGCATTTTGTTTGTCAAACATTTTGAGATAATCTTATAAAATGATGTAACCAAACTGATGGGTCGAAAATTCTTCACGTCGATAGTACCGGATGCCTTACAAATTAGGACAATCAACGTAGAATTCTAACTTTTCTCAAAAGATGAAAATCGATAGAAGTGATTCTTAGCCGCCATAATATCAGCCTTAAGGAACTCCCAAGCCTTTTTAAAAAACCCTAGAGTAAAACCGTCACTCCTGGAGGACTTATCACTACCACAATCCAATATTGCCGCATCCACCTCCTCGATAGAGAAAGGAGCTTCCAACATGCATTTCTCATTTGTATTTATAGATGCAAAACTTATTTTATTCAACTTTGGTCTAACCTGAAATGGTTCCTGAAACAAATCTTTGTAAAATTGAATAATATTATTAGATATAGTTGGTTCGCTCTCATGCACGACACCAGCAATGGATATCGAGTTAATAATGTTATTTCTCGCTTATACTTTAGAGATGCCATGGAAATACTTGGTGTTTTTATCACCTTCCTGCAACCAAATCGCTCTACTGCGTTGTCTCACCCCAATTTCCTCCTCTTTACATAATTCAAGCAACTCGCTCACTAAATGAATTCGTGTAGAAATTTTCGTACTAGAGAGATCACGAACTTCCTCTACACCATCAATTGATAAAATTTCACGACTTAGAACCTCAACCTTGGAGAAAAACAATGCACGATTCCCCACAAACCAACTCTTTAGCGTCTTTCGTAGATTTTTAAGCTTAATAAATAGTCTAGAGGATTGAGAACCAAACACGGCCTCCCTCGCCCACCACCCTTCCACCTTCGAGATAAAATCATCTATAATCAACCACTTGTTCTTGAATCTGAAAGGCCGACTAGTTGGAACCACCTCCTTCCGCTCAATAAGGATAGGACGATGATCGGAACAAGTCCACGGTAAGACCTTCTAAAATACATTAGATACACCACGGAAGATCGAGTTACTCGCAAGAAATCTATCAATGCGGGATTGCACACTCCCATCATGTCCGTTACCTCTTCTGAATGTGAATTGTCCTCCTTCCAAAGGCAAATCAACGAGCTCTAAATTTTCAATTTTCTCATAAAACTCACGCATATGCCTTGTGAGTCTTCGTGCCCCTTTTTTGTCAGAAGGAACCCTAACTTCATTCATATCCCTCACAAAAATAATAAGTAGATCCCAAATACTTGTCACCTCCACAAGTTCATTGAAAAAATCAAACTTAAAGTTAGAAAGCACAGGTCCATACACCGCCGAAAACACCCATCAAAAATTATCTCCACGGTTACGAAACTGAATACTAACAGAAAACGAATTATATTAACGTCAATTTTCTCAAATAAATCCTCATTCCATATTACTAGAATCCCACCTGATGCCCCGATAAAATTAAGAGCCTCTCAACTACAAAATCTCCAATTACATATGTCACGAATAATTCATTGATTCATATGTTACATATTAGTCTCGCCGAAACAATAAATACCAGGATTTTTATACTCAGAAACAATTACATAGGTTTGAAAATAAATAAATAATTATTATTTTATATTCTTTATATACTCTTTTATTCATTATTTATTATAAAAAAAAATTATAATTAAATAAACTTTTTAACAATTATAAAATTAAAAAAAATAATGAGATTGTAAATTACATTTAAATTTTTTTTTGTTAATATTTTGTTTATTATTGTTATCTAAAATAATTCTAATTAATATGTTTAAAAATAATATTATTTTAAATAATAAATAAAAATAAAATAAAAAGAATATATATAAATATAGTAAATTTATAATATAACCTTTATTTGCATGTAAAAAATGTAAAAGTGAAGATATATATGTTTTATTATTATTATTTTATATAAATATATATATAAAATTTTAAAAATAATAATAATGATAATAAAAATATATTAAAAAGTGACGAGATTATAAGTTCAAAAGGATTATAATTTACGCAAATTAAAACAAAAATAATATTATTTTTTTTATAATGTATTTTGTATTTGAAGGAATGTTTTTACTTATTAAAAAATATATTAAGTATTAATTAATATAATAAAAAGAGAAACATATAGCATAGAATACGGAGGGAACTAGACAGGCCACCAGGTCCAGTAATTGGCCCCATCAATCCCTTAATAGCTCAAACCGGTCTCGTCCCCATAAGACCACCTTCTCTTTCGACTCTCTAACTTATTACAGTCCCTTCTTCAAACTTTCGTACCTCACTTTTCTCTCATCCATCATCAAATCAATGGAGCCATGGCTAGACGACCTTCCCGACGACTTACAAAGCATGAGTTTCAATTCCACAACCACCGACACTGAAATCAACACAAGTATAAGTTCCGCCTCTGAAACCGCCTCTTCCTCCGCCATCTCCTTCTTTTCCAGAACTCGCGTCATATCATGCGACGATCCCCGCTGGTGCGCGATCAAGCAAATCAGATCCGATTCCACTTCTGGTCAATTATCACTCTCAGATCTCCGTTTCCTACAGCGTCTAGGTTCAGGTGACATCGGCGCCGTCTATCTCGCCGTAGTAAAGTCTTCCTCCTCCGCCGTCGCCGTCGATGAAGCCGACGTGCCGTTATTTGCGGCGAAGGTAATGGATAAGAAGGAACTGACGAACCGTAATAAAGAAGGACGAGCGAGAACGGAAAGAGAAATTCTCGAAATGCTGGAACATCCGTTTCTTCCGACACTTTACGCAGCATTGGAATCTCCGAATTGGTCGTGTTTATTGACGGAATTTTGTCCCGGCGGCGACCTCCATGTTCTTCGGCAACGACAGCCTTGCCGTCGGTTTCATGAATTTGCCGCCAGGTGCGCATGTTAGAATTTCATTTCATTTATTTATTTATTTATTTGTTTTCTTTCTAAAGAATAATGGTATGTCAATGGTGATTGATCTCAATCCCATCCTACGGCTATCATGTTCTGTTTACATAGTAGGTGTCGTGGACTGGTTGAACAGAAAAATATATAAAAAATTACAAATACACACAATAATAATCATACTTTTAATTTAATATATTATTTATAATAGAAAATAAATATTTTATTTGAATTTACCCTACTAAAGAAGGTAACAGTATAGACTACAGAGATAGTGGGTCAGGAATCAAGCTAGAGATAGTGGGTCAGGAATCGAGCTCTAGTCTGCCTTATAACAGTTTGTTTGATGTTTTTGTTTTTTGGATTTTGTTACTTTATTATTTAATTTAAAATACTCATATTTTATATTTATAGCTAATTAAAAATATAAATAACTTATTTTTTAAATATAATTCAACCAAAAAAATCTATAAATAATCCAAGTGGACAAGCTCTAAGGCTATAACTAAAAAAATATCATCATTAGAGTTTTTTTTTCTTTTTTCCAAAAAGTATCACCTTGAGTTTACTTTCAGCTTTTCTTATTATTCTTTTTTCTAGATTTAGGTACTTTTCACCCCTAAAAGAAGATCTAGTAGATTATTTGATATTGTTTTTTTAATGTATTTATTTTATTTAAATTTTATATATCACATCTAATTTTTTTAATCATTTCATTTTTCAATTAAATTATAAAATATTCCCACTCTACTTTTATAAAATATAAATAAAAATCCCTTATTCCTCCAAATATATTTTTGAAAACCCAATAAACCTAGGTCTTGTTCGAATTGGGGTTTTTTAAAAAATCTAGAAGGAGAAAAAAATAATGATTGGTGATGATTTTAAGAAAGTGGTGATTATTTTTGGTAAAAAGACTTAAAGGATATTAATATATATAAATAAAATAATAAATAATAATTTAAAATAGAGGGTATTTTGGTTAATAAAATAAGTGATGTGATTGTTGAGAAGTGATTGATTAGAAAATTGATTTGGGTTAAGTTTAAAAAAAAAACAAAAAGAACAAGCCCCTAGTCCCCAAATAACCAACATCACCTTAAAAAAAAATCCCTCTTAATTAGTTTTATCTTATAGATTTTCTTGATTTTTTTCTAAAAATGTTTTCAAATGAGCCCTACTAGATAGATTATGAATGAATTCAGAATTTTTTAAGTATTTTTTCATATGAATGGATTCTCCAGGTTTTACGCATCAGAGGTAGTGGTAGCTCTTGAATACGTCCACATGATGGGAATCATCTACCGTGATCTAAAACCCGAAAACGTTTTAGTTAGATCAGACGGTCACATCATGTTAACCGACTTCGATCTCTCCTTAAAATGCAACGATTCTTCTCCTTCCACGCCTCAAATCACCGACCCAACACGCACCAAACAGTACCCTTCTGAACCCACATCCCATTTCACATCCAAATCATGCATCATTCCCAATTGCATAGTCCCCGCCGTCTCCTGCTTCAACCCTAAACGCCGCCGCAATAAGAACAAGAACAACACCCAACAACGTTTCAACCCGGAGTTCATAACCGAACCACTCAACGCCCGCTCTATGTCGTTCGTCGGGACCCACGAGTACTTAGCACCGGAAATCGTCTCCGGCGAGGGACACGGTGCCGGAGTTGATTGGTGGACGTTGGGGATTTTCATATTCGAGCTTTTGTATGGAACTACTCCGTTTAGGGGCCCGGATAATGAGATGACGCTGGCTAACATTGTGGCACGTGCTCTTGAATTTCCTAAAGAGACGACAGTGCCGGCGGCTGCTAAGGATTTGGTGACGCAGTTATTAGTGAAGGATCCGGCGAAGAGATTAGGGTCAGTGATGGGGGCGTTGGAGATAAAACAACATCCGTTCTTTCAAGGTGTGAATTGGGCACTTTTGAGATGCACTACACCGCCTATTGTTCCGGTAGCTTATAGACGGTCCGATGTTGGGTCGGAGGAGAGTTGCCCGCCGAGTCCAGTGGAGTATTATTAAGTTTTTTTTATATATATATGTTAGCATGTAATCTACATTAGAAAGCAGTTCAAACATGAAATTTGTATGTAGTATAGAATCTCATTAGTGTCATTTTGCAATTTAATAGTATTTTGGAGAATTTTTTCTATTCACATTAGTGATTAGTTTATGGTCAATGGTTAATTAAGGCTTTAAGCTATCAATTCGTTGATAGTATTTTATTACTTTAATATAATATTTTTTTAAACTAATTTATGACATTTGTAAAAAAAATTATCAATTATTTATTTGTTTAAAATTTTAATTATAACATCACACATTTTTAAATTATTCAAACTATTAGATAGTTGAAATGTTTATATCTTGAAAAAATACTAAATTTAGAGCACAAACACATTCAACTTACAACTTAGTAAATCAAATACAAAGTTATGTCATTTTGAAATTCTGTAAAAACAAATACAAAATTATCTTCTTTATATTTTTAAAATATGGAGAACCAATATGACACCCCACATCTATTATTTTTCACTTCTATTCACAACGTTATTAGTGTGAATCGAACTTGTGATATTTTGGTCTTTTAAGTCGACTCTTTTTATCGGACCACCATGATGTGGTTCAAATACAAAATTTATCTCTATTCGAATTTTTTCAAATCTTTTCATAAATCATACATTTTTAGTCACTCAAATCACATCCAACAAATTTGAATGCTTAGATTTTGAAAACGTACTCCATTTAAAATTAATACGTCTATAAATATAATTTCATTTACCAACGTGTCATATTAATTAGAAAAATAAAAATGATATGTTATAATAAGAAGACGGATGTTTTGTAAATTTAGAAAAAAAACTTCAAATTATTAAAATTTTGATAATTCTAACTCATATTAAACAATTCAAATTTCGAGCTCCATCATATAAAAAAATCCAAATGAAGCTCCAAATAACAATTGAGCCCATTAATTATTGGTCTATTATCTTAGGTTTGAGATAGGGTTTGGACAAGAAATTTATCGATTTTTAGAACAAAACTTTTTCTCATTGCAAATCTAATTTAAGCTTCAATTCTAGAAAACGATTTCAAATAGTTTCATTATGTACATCTTGACAAACATGAGAATCCCAATTAGGTAGATGAGAGAAAAGGTCAATGACGGTCGTGACAACTTTCGACAATGAATTAAACCGAAGGTGGCAAGCAATGTGTTTGTTGGGAGTAAGGTGGCCCATTTGGGCTAAGTAAGGAAGAATGAGTGTTGGTTATGCCATGTGAGGTTGTTTGGTTGATGGTAAGTACGTAGATGGAGAGGATGTTTTTTGTTCTTGTGTTTGTTGTGTAATTAATTAATTTGGTGCATAATTGTCAACAGAAACAAAGGGACCGACTGATCAGATGGCATTTATATAATATTATTATTGTTTCATATAATTGTCAACTCTATTGCCTTTGTCACCACAATTATAATTCATTGTGCCTAAATTATTGCTATTTTAAAGTTCATCTACTATACTATGATTAGATAATGAGTCGACGAATTTATATTATATGTATAAATATGATACGATAGATTGTCCTTATCATAATTTAATAATACTCCCCATTTTCTGTAGACAGCTCAGGCATTGACTGTTTAAAGCCAGACAACATATTCTTCTTTTCTGCAAGCCAAGCAAATTTTAAATTAATGTGTATATATTAATATTATTATATTAATATTATTATATTAATTTATAAAAACTAACAATTCTCACTGTAGTCTTGAAATATATCTATGGGTTAAGACTTATTGGATTTTTGAAATTTCTAACTAGAATCACTCCCAAACCAAAATACATGTTGAAATGTGCCAGATTATATGTACAAGTGGGTCTACAATATCGTCTGCAAATGCAAATAAAGAGGATGATTACTATTTAGTGTTAGTGTCCATGTTAATGCAATTATTAGAGAACATGGAAGTTTCAGATCAATAATATTGCAAATTAAATTTCATTTACTAAAATTTAACACTATTAAAAAAATGCCCTTTACTTATTGGTACTAGCCTGTTTTTCACTCGGTATAAGCCAAATACCGATTGGTATTATTCCAATCGGAATATCGGTCTCAATCAATAGAACATCTCTCGTTGTTACCTTATTAGGTAACGCTGATTGGTTAATAACCAATCAGTGCTTCTCTATAAGGCTGTACAGGTTGGTCAATCGACAACACCTATATAATTAAAAATATATATTTAAATAATATTACAATACCTAATATAAAACCGAAAATTATAATACCATAAACAAAACCCTGAATTGGACTAAAATCATAACCAATGTTCTTAAACAAACACATAATCAAAGTATTACACCAACATGAACCAAAATCATAACAAAAGAGTTCTTAAACAAACCCATAATCAAAGTACTACACCAATAACCAAAATCATAACAAAAGTTCTTATTTAATCCGCGTCTTCCCCAAAATCATTGTCGTCTTGTTGTTGGGGCTGCACGGGTGGAATTGATGTGAATGACCCTTGACCCGATGATTGACTGTCAATATTAGTAAATTGTACAAACAATGAAGGATCTATTAATTGATGCACCACCAGACATAAACTGTGACATAAGATGCATCATCTTGACTCTCTCCACCCTCATCCTCTCTTCCGTATCAGACATCAACTTGTTTTCCATCTCGGCCCTCTCGGCCCTCATCTTCTCTTTCATATCATCGAGTCTTCTTTTCCTTGTCACATTGTCTTGACGTAGTTTTTTGGACGGTGCTGACCCTCTAACTTAGGAAGCTAAAATTGATCCCATTCCAATAATTTTTCTTTTGTCTTGAGGGCCAAAAACTCCTTCAACTAAATCGACATTAGAAATTCTGGGACATTCAACTCGCATATGTCTTAGTTCATCCTATAAAAAAATATGTTAATAACAATAATAGATAGAATGTAAATTAAACATATTTTATATACTTACCACTTTCTCATGTACGTGCGGATCAATAGTTTTATCTTTTTTGATCCTAGTCGCCAAAATGAAATCTTCATAGCTTGGAGTTGATCCTTCTTACGCTTCCTAAGATTGTAAAGTCCAATTTTAATTTATTTGAAAGGAAAGTTAAAAAATAAGTCTTACCATTCTCGATGCAGCCGTGTAAATGATTTGCTACCAGACCGATGTGCATATTTTGATTTTGTTTTTGTTTTCTGTGCTGGTAACACTTTGTTTCTGCAAATAATATATATAATGTTAGATTAAAAATGTTATATTATGTACAAAATTTGAAAGAATAAACCTGGAATTTATCGGTAAAATAATGATTTTCAAGCAGTCACACCCAATCTTGTTGGATCATTTCATTAGGTTTATCCACCCTGATTGCTTCCACATTTCCATTATGCTTCTTTATCTTGTTGGCATTTATTTCATACATCCAATCTTTCCACCTCGTCTTCATGTGTCTTAAAGCGTCGTCTCGATAACTCTCAATATCATCTAAATCAAATTTATCTTAAAATAAAACGATTTATAAGAAATAAATAATTAATTTCAAACAAAAATTTATATTAAAAACGATTAACTTACGATGACAGACTGCCACAGATTATATAAGGTGGTGGGTGTGAGGTGGCGCCAATGGACTGTGCAATGTGGAATAATATTATTCTCTCGAACAGTGCCCTCCAAATGCCGACTCCATAAGCCCCTATTTTTGCAGTACGACTTCCTTTGAATTGGGTCGAATGTGACCCGCACATTTTCTCCATTAGCCATCAATTTGGAAAATTCAAAGTTCTTGTTATTTCCTCGCCTTCTCTGGGAGCTGGAAGACTCTGTATTGCCTTCATTAGTGGATGGTATGGACTTAGCAAGAATTTGCACATCCTAAATAGTGGATGGTGTGGGCTCAACAAGATTTTGCACATCCTTAAAGAGATCTTCTACTGGAGTATGCGATGAAGATTCACTCATATTTCTTTTTTTCTTCCAAAGGAAATTGAGTTGTGACTGCAAAAATCATGGCTGAAAGCTCTTAAGAGGTGCCATTTATACTTGAAAGAAATATTTAAAACATCAAAATCTAAACAATACTAAACAATAGTAATATCATACATTTGATTGTTTAGGATTTATCTTTGTTATAATATCCCAACTAGGTTTATTACCAATGTCTTTGGCATAGAATAATTGTTTTGCTTGGGTTACCAATATAAACAACTTATTTTGATATTGAGACTTCTGTTTACGATTTATGCTAACAAATTCGTATTTATCAATTTGAAGTCTTGTAGCTCCGGAATGCATAACATATAAAATGCACTTAAATATTACAATTCGTTTACCACTAAGGTATTGCATTTCAATTATATCTGTAAGCACACCATAATAATTTCGTATTTTCACCTCACCAATGTAGCCTAGTGGTAAGAGTCGACTTAAGATACCAAAATGTCACGGGTTCGATTCCATCTGGAAGCGCTTTGAGTTTAAGTGATGCCATGATTGTGGGGCGTCATGCTAGTTCTTCTTCAATATTTAAAAAAATAATTTTGTGTTTTCGTGCCATGACAACCAATCACGAGTATCCCACTATTTTGAGTATTCAATCCATGGTCATGTCTTCTAGTGGTGAATTTATATCCATTACTTTACACCAAATCAAAGTTGACGCATATTATGTGGGACCGGTTCCTAACGTTTGTAGGTCTAGACTTCTTTTGCTTTTTGTAAAAAAGTTGTTGAACCTTTAAAATTTACAGATAATGATATTTAGAATCATCTTAAGAAAATTGTCAAAGAAATTTCACAATAGTTAATTCACTCTATATTTGAACCATTTGTTATATTCTTCATCGCATCGACCACTTGAGCACTCATAGATATACTCGCCACATATTGAAATTGAACAGATAATCATTTTTTTGATAACATTCATACATATAAAATAACTTGAGAACATTCATACTGATAAAATGGCTCCGCTTCTTCACAATTTTTTTAACACATATGAATGAGTTAATTCTTGATCATCTAATTCGTAAATGTATGTACTCTCTGATGATAATTCTTCAACAAATGAAAATCTGGCAAGAGAACTTGATGGTTGGGATGACATGTGCACTGAAGAATTTTGTAAATACGTAACACACAAGCTGATACTTTTCATTACCAGATAAGTCTCACTAATTGATGCTTCAGGATGATATTTATTTCGAACATATCCTTTCTAAGTTCCCATATATTTTTCTATCGGATAGATCCATCTATATTGAACCGACCCTCCAATCAAAGCCACCATTGCTAAATGAACATGCAAATGTATCATAATGTTAAAAAATACGTGTAGAAATATTTGTTCTAACTTGCACAGTGTTACAATAATATCATTCTGAAGTTGTTCCAAGTCGGCTTTCAATAGTGGTGTCGAACACATTTGAAAGAACTTTGAAAGTCCCATAAGAGCTTCATATACCTCATCCTCAAGTAAACCACGTGTCGCAAACGAAATATGATACTCTAGTAAAATATGGTAATTGTGACTTTTTAATCCGAAATTTTTTAAATCTTTGAAATTTATACATCCTCCAATGTTCGAGCAAAACCCTTCTGACATTTTTAAGTCTTTTAAAAATTGACATAACTTCAATTTTTTTCATGAGACAATGTATAAGGACTGACTGGATATTGAAGAACACCTCTCACATCAACTGCATGTAAATAATGACGTATATTAATGAGCTCCAAATCTTGACGTGCTTTTAAATTATCTTTGATATTTCCTTTTAGATCCATGATGGTTCTAAGAACACTATCACATAATTTTTTTCTTCAATATGCATCATGATTCACAATAAGGTAATTCAAAGAAAATACTCATCTTATTCTAAATGTCACCCCGACTTTGATGATTCACATTTTCCTATTAGTGGAATCTCGAGTGAGAACTCTACCTTTAAAATCGCGTACTTTTCTAAGTATCTCACGTCCTGAATAATTGAGGCGCACTTCTTGATTCAATAGTGTCATTGAACAGTTCATTTTGTCTACGAAATTTATGATTGAGTGGGAGAAATTGGCGATGACACATGTACCACTCTTTTTTATCATTTGTCAATCTCATTGAGCAAGTGTTCTTATTACAAAATAGGCATGACAATTTTCTCTTTGTACTCCATCTAGACAAGTTTGCATAAGCAAGAAATTCGTTTATCATCCATATTAAACTAGCACGCAATTTAAAGTTATGAGAAGTTGAGACATCATAAGTTTCTACGTCGACACTCCATAACTCACTTTATTCGTCAATTAACAGTTGTGAAAATAAATCAATGGCATTGCTTAGACTCCTGGACCCGAAATTAACATGGATAATATAAAATTAGAAGAGTTCATGCAAAGTATCGGAGAAACGTTATAAGGAATGAGGATCACATGATAAATGCTATACAATGTATTTCTATTTTCAAATAGTTGAAATACATCACTTGTGAGACCAAGTCTTACATTATGAGGCTCAATTGCAAAATTAGGATAATCTTCATCGAATGATTTCCATGCCAAAGAATTAGTGGGATGTCGCAAAACTTCATCATCAACCCTTGTATCTTTGTGCCACATCATTAAAGGAGCAGTTTTAGAACACATATATAATCTTTGCAATCTCGGTATTAGTGGGAAGTAACGTTGCACCTTATTGGAGATAGTTTTAACATTCGTTTTCTTCTTAAGTTCTCCACTCGATTCTCTAGTTTTCCACCGAGAAACTTCACACACTTTACAAGAATTCAAAATCTTGTCATCTTTTCGATACAACATACAACTATTTTTACAAAAATCTATCTTTTCATAAGAAAGACCAATATCTGTAAGAAACTTCTTACAATGATAATATGAATCGGGAATATTGGAATTCACCAGTAATATTTCTTCCTTTAACAACATATTAAATGAAGAACTTTTATTGCCCAACATTCTTGAGGTGGAGTAATTTTAATAATGTTGATGCCTTTGAAATTCTATAGCCTTCATATAACGCTTCATTAGATTCATTTAAGTGTTTATAGAATTTTTTCGCATCCTCATTTGATGCATCAACACCATGTGGATAGAAATTATTTATGATATTTCTCACACAAACATCCCCATCAAAATCATTGCACTCCGAGTTTACATCCATTGTATCATTAGTATGAAGTTGTTCCAAATTATTCTCTTAAGTTTGTACATTAGTACTACTATCAATATGTACAACAATTCTATCATTGTGTTGTTGTTTTTCCCCATGACAATTCCAAAATATATAGCTCTTCTCTATTCCATACAAAATTAAATGTTTTCTTGTGCCTTGTTTGTCAAAATATTCTTTATTACCACATTTAACGCATGGACATGCAATGTTTTTAATTCAGCCAGAACTCACAACAAAACTAAGAAAAGAATCGAATCATTGAATGTATTCGGGAAGATGTCGATATTTTTCCATATATATCATCCATTTTTTTATCAAGGATATCCATGTCAAAATCTAAATCAATATCTATAAAAAAACAATATCTATCAAAAGTCCATATCATAACCTAAATCAATATCTATCAAAAACTCATATATATATATATATATCAAAAATTCATATCATAACATAAATTAATGTCAAAACTTAAATCAATATCTATCAAAAACCATATATATTCATATCATAACCTTAAATCAATGTCAAAACTTAAATCAATATCATAACTTAAATCAAATATCTAACCTAAATCCATATCATAACCTAAATCTTGTTGGCAGATGTCACATTCGCGAACCCACTACTCCACTTCTCGAGCCTCGGCCACAAATATCAAAGCATATAATTTTTTATTGGAAATTTCAACTATGACCTAAGAATTTCAGTTTAATTACATGGATTTGAGGAAAAACTTCGGACTCAAATGAAGAAAAAGAACTCACGTCGCGTGAGGAAGAAGACGGTTTCAACAACTCTTTAATATAGCGCTCAACCAAAAAGACATGGAATGAAAAATCAAATCATCTACTAATAAAATTGAAGCTCAATTTGACTAGGTTTGTGCAATTAAATTAAGACCATCATGTTGAACACAATAAGTAATTAAATTGGCAAAATTGAAGCTCATTTCATCAAGAGAAAAGAATGTTTGCACACTTGAGTTCATTTTAAAACAATTCTCAATTCATCTAGAATAACTTCAATCAATTTTACACAAAAATTAATTAAATTATAAGTAAACCAATTTTACACAATAAATCATTAAATTTTACACAACAAGTCATGAAATTCTTTAATCAAAACTCATCCCATTGCATTGGAAATGAACATCTATTACATTATGAAAATAGAAATATGAGCAAACTATCTATTGCATTGATCAAAACCTAATTCCTATAAAAAACTAAAAGCATATCAAAATCTAATTAAACATAAACATAAACCTATATAGATGTGTAGAAGATGGTGGAGGGCGGTGATATGTAGAAAAGACCTAAACAAAGATGTGCAGAAGATGAATCTTGGACGAAACTAAACGAAGAAGAAGGAAAGGGATCTAGGGAAGGAGGAAGATCTTACCGATCGGATCTTGAACGACGGAAGCTCTTAGGACGTCGTCACGCTGGTGGAAAGAAGTGAGGGAAAAAATAAATTATATCTCAATAGGGAGTAGGGAAAGCTCTCAGATTGTTTTGCGTTTTTATATGAAATATCAATTGGTAGACATACCAATTAGTACTATAGGTTAAGGTACCACCGATTGAAAATGCAACCAATCGGTATTAAAGGGGTTTCACCGATTAGTATAGCAACCGATTGGTACTAATGTTTCACAAAAGCGCCAAAACATGGTGCCATTTATTTTGCGGAGTTTTATGGGGTTGTACCGATTGGATATCAAGTCAATCTGTGTTATATATAGTGGTTCATCGATTGGTATAAAGACCAATCGGTATTATGAACATAATACCGATTAGTTTTCAAACTAATCGATGTTATCTTCATAATACCGATTGGACCAATCGATTCTTTTGGTCGCGAAAGATTCCTTTTTTACTGGTGTAACTTATTTTTGGTTAAAAATATATATAGTAGTCATAGTACCAGTAGAACCCACAAAATTTATATTCTCGATATTATGAGTTCGAGTTTTAACACTCTAGATCATTTAAAAAAACATTAGTTTAATTAACGGAAAATGATCAATAACATTAGTTCTTAGTATATGTAAGACGATTTAACTCAAGACAATGAAATGAAGGTTTTTTGATTGTTTTTTTTTTTATTATTTTGTGTGTAGGTATTAAAGATTATAATATCATTAATTCTAAAATTACAAATAAGTAATATTTAATATTAGATAAAATTAAGAAAAATTCAAAATCTCTAAAACAAATGTAAAGGTATATTTAGATGTGTGAAATTAGAATTAATAACATGAAATTTTAATTCTAATTTTTATGATTATATTTCAATTCTATGTTTAGAAAAATTATAGAATTGTAATGCAATTATAATTTTTATGTTTGGAAAACAATATTAAAAAAATAATTTTAATATATTATATATATTATTAAGATATTGGTTTGACAGAACCTATTAACATAGTTCAAGTGTCAAAAATTTTGTCTAAAAAAGATATCGGTTCAACATTTAACTTTCTAATTTAAAAAAGACATTTATTCGGCATGTCAACTTCAAATTAAAAAAAAAAATATTGGTTCAACATGTTAACTTCAAAAGTTAAAAAAAATACTGATTAAAAATTTAAAAATACTGGTTCAATAAATTAAACTTGTTGTAAACAGAAAATAATAAGGTATTTTGTTTTGAAAATATAGAAAAATAAATATTGTAATTATAATTTTGAGTTAAAAAAAATATAATTGAAAATTATAAAATCATGTTAGTTTAAATTTCATTTAAATTTTAATTTTAATTTAAATTAAAAAAAAAATTTAAATGGTATACCAAACATAAGAACTATTATGTTATGAACTATTATGTTCCCAATTCCAATTATATGGTTATCAAACTCAAGGCGGTCAAAATCGAGAGTTTACGTAGAATTGTTATCTAGTTATAAACTCGTAAAATCTAGAATTTACATGAAATCGTAAGAGTTTAGTTTGAAAAAATAATAGTTATATATTATTATTATTTATATATAATTAAATATTTTATACTTATCCAATTTTAAAAAATTATATATTTTAATATAAAATTAATTAAATAATAATAAGTAAATAACACTATAAAAATTATACTTACACAATAAATTAATTAATTTATTTATTTAAATAAATAATATTTTTCTTTTTAATTTTTAAATATAAAATTATTTTTTTAAGTAAAATCGTATAGAATCGTAAAATCTTATTATCGTAAATCTATATATATATAATGATGCTTAATTTTTAAAGTGTCCGGATTGCCGGGTCGAGAGCTGTGGTTAATTTGGATACTTGGGTCGGATTGTGGGTTTACCCATTTTTAAATTTAAAACGGTTAAAAATAAAAGTAAAAATTCTAGAGGTATGTTTCGAACTTGCAACCTAACAAAACAAGTACAACTCTTTAACCAACTAGGCTACAAAGACTTTATATTTTAAATTCAACACCAAATTTGATAAACGCGAGACGTTTTAACATTAATATAAGTTCAACTTTTTAACTAACTAATCTATATATATATATAATGATGCTTAATTTTTAAAGTGTCCGGATTGCCGGGTCGAGAGCTGTGGTTAATTTGGATACTTGGGTCGGATTGTGGGTTTACCCGTTTTTAAATTTAAAACGGTTAAAAATAAAATTAAAAATATTATTCACAATTTTTTCACGGTTTTTTATATTATTACTCGTGCAAATGCACGGGCTAAATGCTAGTTTAAAATAGTAAGAGTTTACGTATACAAGAGTTTACTTAAAATCAAATTCGTTAACATAATGAAATCGTAAAATCGTAAAAGTTTAAGAGTTAACTCAAAATTTTGACCGTCATGATCAAACCCACTGTAGCTACAGTCATGATCAAATCCACTGTGGCTAAGAATATTTTGAGCGATGAATTATTGATATTAATTCTTAATCATTTATGCAATATTATAATATTTAATACCTCCCCTCAAACAAAATAGAGTGTTATAGAACTTTAGTTTGTTTCGAAATAAAATAAAATGGTTTAGTTCAACTTTGTTAGTTAATTGATTATTATATATGTATTTGATGACGATAAATTCGAGACAAACATGTTTTTTTATGATTAGAGATTCTAGACAAACCGAATGATTGTGTGGGGGCGAATGAAGAGCTCATGGTCGGCATCGAATCGTTAATTATTTTATCGACTTTTAACTTACAACATTTTTTTTATAGTCAATAATTTTTTTCTCGACTTTTACCATCTGTAATTATTTTCTCGACTTTTATACTCGGTATCAAGTTTTATAGTTGATATTTATTTTCTCAATTTTAAATTTGGTATCGACTTTAATAGTCTCACGTAGAACACGTAGAACATGTGTGAGATGATAAAATTTGATGATGGTGAATGTTGAGATATTGAGAATGATGAAATTTCAAAATTGAGTGGTGTTGAATATCAAAATATTGAAAAAATAATGGTGGAGAAAAGAAAATATAATATAAAAAAGATTGACCAAGAGAGTTTTTAAAATTTTAAAAAGAAAAAGTGTGTTTAACATCCATTAAACCTATTTTTTGTTTAATTTTATTATTATAATAATTATTATTATTATTTAAAATATATATATAATTAGTATAATTAATTGATAGTAGATGTTTATATTTTCATTATTTTATTAAATTATGATATATTTAAATATTAAAAAATATATAATATAAACAATAATAATTATTTATATTTTTGTTACAAAATAATAATAATTTTCCTATCAATTTCTTAAATTTAAAAGTCGGACCGGACCAGGATTACGGCACAGTCCACCCCTCAGGCCCAAATTCAAGAACCCACATTCAGTTTTATTTTTTTATTTTTTTTTTCTTTCCCAAACCCTCTCCCGCTGCCCTCCTTCAGTCTCCCTCCCGCCCGGTGCCCGCTTGTACCTTGGTGCCTGCGCCGCCGTCCGACGCCGCCCAGCCGCCCACTGCTGCTTCGAGCCGTCCACAGTCTAGCTTCCAGGTTAGTACCCTTTTTTTTTTTTTGAAATCCATCCTTGAAAGTATTTATCGAGACCAATTCCAATCCCAATCCCAACACCATCGTTATTACATGAAACGTTGATTTTTGATACAGTTTCGAATTTCAATAAGTAAAAGGAATAATAGAAAGTGGCAAATAGAAATCTGATGGAAACAAAATTCCCAGATTACTTACTAATCTATGTCAGCATCTCTTCATTCGATTGAATGGACAGCATTGATGCCAAATTTACGAACTTTATGTTTATTGTGGTAGTTTTGTTGAAGATGAGCATTGATTTCTCTTAATTTATTGTGTAACTCTAGAAATTAGTTTTAAGTAGGAAATTATTTATTGTGTAACAGTTGGAGGAAATATTGAATCTTGCCTGGTAAAACGACCTTGATTTGTTAGGTGAATATAAGTTGTCCAAGGGGAGAAGATAGTGACGGTTAAAAAAGTGAAAAACAAGGAAGGGAGGAAGGAAAGCTTCACAGTTCACAAGAGGGGAAAGAGGGTTTCAAGTTTCAACACTGCAAGCACATTGTACTCATCAGGACCATTAAAGGTCTTATTTTTTCAATTCTCAAGGGTTCAAGCAACTGCATTTAGAAAGTAGTTATAATGGAGAGTGGCGCTGTGAACGGTTCAAAAGATTCAAAACCTCTGTCCAAGTGCAGGAAGAAGAATCAATCCTTGGAAGGGATTTTCCGGCACGACCTAGATCTCTGCTCCAGCAAGAAAGACCTTTCCAAAGCCATTTCTCTCTACGAATTTGCTCTTTCCAACTCCATACACCTCAATCTCTACCATTTCAATGTTTTGCTCTACATTTGCTCCAACACCGCAACCGAGTCTGAATCTCTCAGAGATTCGGCTATTCAGTTCGGATTCAGAGTCTTCAATCACGTTCTCTCGAGCAACGTCAATCCTACGGAGGCTACAATCACAGCAGCGGCGAGGCTCACGGCTGCCAAAGGCGATGGGGATGCCGCTTTTGATCTGCTAAAAACCATGCCTAATTACAATATCACTCCAAAGCTTCGTTCGTACAGTCCTGTATTGATATGTTACTGTCGAAGCCTGGAGGCAGAGAAAGCATATGGTGTCGAAGAGCACATGGTTTTGAATGGTGTCAATGCAGAAGAACCAGAACTTATGGCTCTGTTGAAGTTGAGTGTGGAAACTATGCGAGACAAAAAGGTCTATGAGTACTTGCATAAGCTGAGGGCATCTGTTAGGGGTGTGAGTGAGGCAACGCTGGAGATTATTGAAAGCTGGTTTTCTGGAAATGCTGCTTCGGATGTAAGTATTGCGCATTTGGATGATTCTGAAGTTGAAGATGCTGTTTCTAGGAATGGTGGTGGCTGGCATGGACTGGGATGGATTGGGAAGGGGAGATGGATTGTGCGTAGAGGGAATATTGATTCGAACGGGTGCTGCTGCTGCTGTAGTGAGCAATTGGTGTGTGTTGATACCGACAGAGCAGAAACTGAAAAGTTTGCTCAGTCTGTGGCTTCTTTAGCCATGAAGAGAGAATCCAAATCGAATTTTAAGGATTTCCAGGTACAAGTTGGTATCAAACTTTTTAGATTATGTAGTTGGTATTTGTCAATTGTTTAACTTTGTATTATTCTTTTCAATTCTTGGTTGGATTGGTTAAGGATTGGTTGAACAAGCATGATGAATATGGAGCTATAGTGGATGGAGCAAACATTGGACTATACCAGCAAAATTTTGCAGAGGGTGGATTTAGTATTGTTCAGGTTGGAAATCTTTACCATTGTGTTTTTTTTTCATATTTTTCAGTGGATTGAAAAAGTTTCCTTTGAAATTGCAGTTAAAGTCTGTTGTAGAAGAATTATACAAACAAAACAATAAATGGCCGCTTGTCATTATGCACAAGAAACGTGTTAGAATGCTACTTGAGAATGCTGAATATCGAGAGTTAGTCGAACACTGGATGGCTAAAGGTGTGCTGTACGCAACTCCATATGGATCAAATGATGATTGGTACAAATTTGAATCGTGCTATCTCTTCATCTCTTTGCAGTGTCTCTATTATTATGCTCCAATTTTCATATCTTGTCAGCTCTTCAATTCATTGCAAGAGATGTTGGTGATGGATTTTTTCTTTCCTTTAGCATCAGTATGTTTATTTAAATAATCAATTGTGTTGCATAAAGATAATCTAACTTTTGTGTAGATAATTGTAGCATGAGTTTTTATTTTTGGCATCGGTTTTGCCTTGACTTCAAATTGTTCTCCTCCCCTTCATAAATGGGCTCTAGCATGTTGAGAATGCTAACAAGGAAGCTAACTTACAAGAAAGTATCATGTTAAAGTAATACAAGAAAGAAATTGATCATATTTGGAAACACTTTTTTGTTTATGAATTTTTGTATCGAGTCACAGTAAATTCTGATACACATTGTTTCCAATCTGATCCCATCTTAATCTACATTCGGATGAGAAATATGGTAGAAATGTTGTTTTCAGATGAAGCTAATGTGTTACAGTTTTATTTCCTTTGATTTATCAAGATTTATTATTTTATTTTTAACTGTTGCATGTGCTGTTATTTCTGATTTATATAGCTGATTAGCTAATAATAATTTTTAGGTATTGGCTTTATGCTGCTGTCCAGTTCAAGTGTTTGATTGTGACAAATGATGAAATGCGAGACCATATTTTTGAACTATTTGGTAGAAATTTCTTCCTCAGATGGAAAGAAAGACATCAGGTATCAATATTACATCTTCCTAGGGTGTTTAAGAACTTGTGTTACATTTTCGTTGCTTCTCTTTGCTTCTCTTTGCTTCCCAAGAAACTTTTGAATCTGATCCAAACAGTTCTGGTATGTGCATATTGTCTCAATTCTACTTTCAAGCTTACATTCTTACATATGGAATTTACTCAAATCGCGTTGCTAGTAACTCCACAGATGGCATTGTAATGCTTTTTAGATTATTTCAAGGACTTAAACTTGCTAATGATTTCTTAAATTCTAAAACTTTTGATATTTATTCATTTTACTTCACTTATTTTATTTTTACTTGTTTCCCTTATGCCGCCCTTTAATGTGCATATGCTCATAATCATTTCTAGGATGCATTTAGTTGGATCTTCTACGATTTTTGGCCTATTCATATCTTTGTAACATATATTTGATCATTTGCAGGTCCGATATTCGTTTAAGAAAGGTATTGCGAGCTTTCAGATGCCACCTTCTTATTCTATAGTTATTCAGGTAGCCCTAATGATCTTGACTATCTTCATACCATCATATAATTGCTTTAATAAATGGTGATATTAGAATGTGTAGGCACTATTTTTCTTATGAAATTGTAGCTGAAATCCGTCCTTTTATGTGTGATAAACTGTTATGTACCAACCTTGAGGTCTAGGACTTGTTGAAAAATACAGGTGAGAGATAATCAATGATTCAACACTATTTCATTCATTACCCTAAATATTACATACTCTTCTACTTATAAACTGCTAACCCACTAATCTACTAACTAACTGTACTAATTACCATAATACCCCTACACTATTACTAATATATCTTACTATTACTTTTATTAAACAATGGTTTGTATCAGAAAAAACTTGCTAAGCTTATGACAGCTTAGGATGTTGTTTTGCAATACAATTTATCAGTCAATGCTGCATCATCAATTGTTGCTATATTTTACATAAAGGATAGGAGTTAAAATGCTAAATATGCTATTTCAGGAATCTGTTAAAGGATCATGGCATGTACCCCAATCTTATGAAACTGGTGAGGAGTCTTCCAGAGTCTGGCTTTGCATCACCAGGCAAGATTCTTCTACCGAATTTGCCACTACTGTAGATGTTTCTAAAGATGCTGAATTACCCAGCAAGAGTTTAGATAATGGAACTACTCTCATTAACGATAGGATGTGTGAGAGTTCAAATCCATCTCACGCATTGGGCAAGAGAAAAGACAGATCTTAGTTATAGGTGAACTGCTTCTAATGTTGTTTATTTAACATTAACCTGTGTTTTTACTTCTTTTTTTTTTAGTTAAGCTTTGAGGTTTGCAATTTTGATAACAAAGAAAAGGAAATTAAAGACTTTTGCATAAATTAACTCTTGGAACATATAATCAATTGCCTTCAATACATATAATCAATTGCAATACAAAAATAAAAAATTTAAATATCCTGTCAATTGCCAAATCTTGTAACAACAAATCCTTAAGAAATTTTATGTCATCACTTGAACACGTACTTGACCACTCCAGGAAGGTGGATGTTTATGAAGTAATTTTCCCAGTTAATACACTTGGGATCAAAGTAGAACATTTCTGCTTCATCTTTGCTGCTGCTACCTCTTGCAGCTCTTCTCAGTTTCTCTGTGTTTATGTCATCATATCTGCACACATATCCATAAAAAATAGGATTTTCATGTCACAAAACTGCTTTGATAGATTTAGGATGTTTTATTTATGCTTACATGCCCTTGAAGAATAGGTAAGGATGGTAGATATCTATGAGTCTCATGACAAACTTGATCTTCCTGCTTAGTTCCATGTACATGCCTTGGAAGTATTGGCAAAAGATTGCATTCACTAGTTCCAAACCCTAAGTGGTAGTAAAAATAACATAAAAGGCAATGGGTTAGGTCCTCATTGAGAATGATATTGCTAATTTTACTATAAAGATGTTACCTTGAGGGGAAGCAGGTAATTGATGGTCATGTAGAGTTGAAAGCTTCTCATGGTGCCGAAAACAGTAATTTTCCCAACTTTGACAGCCTTTCCATCTTTGCCAATCCATGGATGTTTGGTGAAGTACCTTTGTCCATATTCTTGAAGGCAACTGTATTCTATTGGATGTGACACAGAGGAACCCACTTGGTATATGTTGATATTCTGCTGCTGTTCATCATCATTTTCGTTTACAGATGATGATAATGATGATGATGAAGAAGAAGATGGAGATGATATAACATTGGCTTCATTTACATGGGCAGCCATTGCAACTATCATAGCATTCACCACCATGTCGGCTGGGATCTGCATGGGTGCACTCAGCTCGATCAATGTAGATGATTTGATGAAAATTAATTCAGAGATAAAAAAGAAGCTTACCACATCAACAATGGACTTAGGGTCACCTAGGAATGAAGTCAGCCTTCCTTTGCAATAACCGGCGAATAAGCTGTCAATGGTTCTGCAAAAAATTCCCATCAAATATGAGAATGTATTATTATTTATGGCTTTGATAAATGTTTACTGTTAGGTTAAATTTTTACCTGATGCCTTCAACCCAACCAGGGAAGGGTTCCTTATAGGTGCTGGTAACAATTGTTGGGCGGATTATAACAACTGGTAAATTCCCTTTAAAGTGTCCTAAAAGCATTTCACCCATTGCCTTTGTGAAGACATACACATTTGGCCACCCATACATCCTTGCTCTGTTTTTGTTAAAACACAAGCTTAGTTATATATATAATTATTTCCCCATAGTAAAAATAAATATAATTACCTTTCCATGCCAAGGTCCTTCATGGCTAAGGTAACTTGTGATTCTTCTGCCTTTCCGCCACTTAGAATGCCGAGTTTCTCGTCTACTATTCTTTTCTCATTGTCGATGTCTAATCCAGAGACTCCATTAAGTGTCTCACCCATTTTATATGGATTCTCCACTATAAGTCCAGCCTTTTCCCCAGAAACATAAGCTGATCAAAATGTAAAGAGATATTGTCAACACCCTAATTTCTAGGGGGTATAAATGGTACCGAAAAATACACAATCAAATTGTTTGAGTTGTCGGTTTTTGTTTATTGGTTAAAAGATCAGTTCGATTGTTTTATTAGTTTGTTCAAAATTTGTAAATACTATAACTATACCTAAAATTTGCTTTAAAAACAAATATAGACTATGTATATTCGTTATGAAAAACAAATAACAATTATCTATATTGTACTGAGTCAATTTTTTTTTTCAAAAATGGTTGAAACTTTAGTTAATAAGAGAAATGGTTAATTGTCTTGGTTATGTATATATTTTAGGGTTGCCAAACTGAATCATTAGGTTCAGTTTAACGGTTTCATAAACGGTTCATCATTCGGTTTTATTGATTCGGTTTAGACGATCAAGTCATTTTTTTATACTCCTAATCATTTTACTTTTTACCGTTTCGGAATTAATATCTTTACATACTTATATATCATAAAAAAAATATGAGGAGAGGAGGGTCCAATGGTTTCTTAGTTAATGAAACATTTGTGACAACAAAGAATATAGATAGATCATTTATTAAGAAAATGAATAGAACCATTTATTTTTCTTGCTCCTTGTGTCAATCTAATGTCACATTTTTACATAAAAATTGGATAGTAAAAAAATGTAAGTAGTGAAGAAAACTGACCAGTTGATACATGGAGAAGCAGTTTGATGTTGTCACATTTTTTAGCAAAATTCAAAACATGCTTAGCTCCCAACGTGTTAATATTATACGCGACGTCGTATCTATCCAACAACAAAATGAACACGAATTAATAAGATTTGAAGATAATAATGATCAAATTAATGATTGAGCACTAAGTATAATTTATACCTCTCATCAAAGTTGGTAGTTGCAGCTAAATTAACAACAACATCAACTTCCCTCAAGATTTGCTCCAACAAATCGACATTCTCTGAATGATCATCAAGATCTTTTCTTAATATCCCCAAGTTATCATCTTGAGTAATATCTCCAGGAACTGGAATTACTTTTTCCCAAACAAATGAATCAAAGTTTCCATTCTGCTTCTCTTTTATCACCCTAAACAACTCCTTTTCAAATCCCTACATACATACCATTATTATATAGACATCATCTCCCACACATATATACTGTTTAATTTATCTTCGGATTAAGATGATAATAAATACCTCGTCGTTGAGGCGTTGCGCAGCTGACTTAACATCATGAGCTCTTAGAAGAAGGTATAGCTTTTTGACATTAGGTTGAGATCTCAATATCTTCTCCACAAAAACTGCAGAAATCCAATTGCATGCATTAGTGTTATCATCATCATATTATATATAGAGATCGGGATGAAAGTAAAGAGAAATGTGATCAATCGAGATTACTTTTCGCTAGAAATCCAAGAGCACCAGTGACTAAAATGGTCTTGTTATCAAGAAACTGCATTATACTTCCAACTTCCATTGTTATTTATCAGCTATAGATAAATAAAGATGCTGAGTAGAGGATATATAAATATAGATAGTAGAACTAAAACTCATAAATTGAGCTCATATATATATATAGACAAATTGCAGGAGAATAACAGTTAGAGTACACGCAACTTATAATTAGTTTGAATTAAGAAAACAAATTTTGAATGTCCTGTGTTGGTTCAACTGTATTTTAAAAAATAAGAAGTTAAATACCATATTTACAATAGAACTTTCAATCTACAAAATTATTTTGACACGTGTAAATGTTACCTATTTTGTTTTTCAAACAGATCTTAACTTTTTTTTAAATGTGTTAAATGTTTAATTGAAAGTTATACGTTTGAAAGTTATGGTCAAGGGTTGGTTCAACTATATCTATATATATATATATATTCAAAAAATTTAGCTAACCTATTTGTTTTAAAAAAAGTATAATAATATATTTTAAACAAAATATAGTCCACCAATCATGAATGTATGTCACTTCTAGTGAGAACCCATATATTATCACACATTAAAATAAAGAATTTTCAATGCACAAAAAAAACATTTTTTTTTTCAATATATATGAAAATGTTTACAACAAAATCGGAATGTTCCACTGATATTCCACAAGAACACAATGTACTTTCAGCCAAATAGAAGGTGCAGAATGTCCATTAAAAAACATTTTTTCTTGAAAGTGTATAAAAATAAAATAATATATTGATAATTTTTTCTTGTTAAGTATAGAGGTGATTTAGACGAGTATTAGTATGACATCCACCGACGTGACTCTATTTTAATCCAAATCGTTTTTATCTAGAATCGAACTTGTGACTGAACCTTATCACTGGGCTACATAGCGAGTGTTGTTAACATTTTCTTATTTAAACTTAACCCATCGATTACTTCCCATTGTATATCAATTAGATTCTTTATCACAATCATAATAATATCACATATCACACAATGTGAGATGATTCATTACCAATAATCACATGAAATTATTTAGTGATACACTTAAACCCCAACTTTAATTATTAATATATATATATATATATATATATATATATTATTATGAATTATTTAAATCTTTCCTTATTAGTTATACTAATCTTTTAATATATTATGAAAGTTTTTATATAATACATATTATAATTATATATTTTAATTTTATTAAAATTTTACTTAGTATAATCTTTTTTTTATGAGCATAATATTTTGGTCTCCAATTCTTAAGGCATACCCGGAATAGGATTGCGTTTTTTATTTTATTTTTTTTCGTAGTATCAACCTTGTTCCCTTGTCTAGTCAAGATTACCTAAGAAAAATAGATTAAATCTTTAGTTGTATTTATATATTTCATCCAATCTCGCTTTCATTCATCGAAAATTCTTAAATATGGCCGAATATTGTTATGAATATTAAAGTAAGAAAAAAGAGTATATCTCAATTTTAAAATAAAAAATAATAAACTTTAAGACTTTCTTACAATAATTTGGACTTTTCTACATGGAAACACTCAGCTTAATTAGATATATAAGCAACTAATAGTTTCTTGATCGATTAAAATTGTTTCCAACAAGAAATGTCACTATTTTAGTCTTTTAAATATTTCTTTCATTCCCCATTCTTAGTATACTATTATTAAAATGAACTTAAATAATTACATGTCTGATGATTTGATATTGCCATTTTATTAAAGGCGTGATTCAAGGAATAATTGTTTGAAATTAAGAAATAAATAGACTTTTAAAACATTGTTCATTTTGGTCAGTTTGGAAATGTTAGAGCTGAGTTTGAGCTTGTTGAGAAATAATTTCTAAATATATAATAGTTATGTTTGTTATTAACTGTGTAACTGGATGAAATAAATATATTTTTACAAATATTTTTTAGTTTAAATATATATTAATGTTTTTTATAATAAACTTTTTTAAGTAATTATTTGTTATTATTATTTAATATACCCATATCAAAAGTATAATTTATACTAATATTTTTTTTTATGTAACTCAATAACTTAGTAAATATTTTGTTTCATATTGACATATATCTTCTTTTATAAAATATTATCATTAAAATTAAGATGCATAGATATTTTTTTAAAACAATATTGTATAGATATACCATTTTGATTAAACATATGATATAAATTAATTTATAAATAATTAATTATTAATAAAAAAAATTAAATTGAGTATATTAAATTGTTTAAACTAAAAATAAAGTCAGATTAAGTTAAAATCAAGGAATAAAATTTACTTTTACAATTAAAACTTGATAAATTCTAACAATTTTTAAATAAACTAGCATTTTTCCCGTGCATTTGCACGAGTATTAATATAAAAATCGTGAAAAAAAATTACGGATAACATTTTTTATTTTATTTTTAACCGTTTTAAGTTTATGGGTGGGTCAACCCACAATCCGACCCAAGTATCCATTTACTCAACACCTATATAGATTAGTTAGTTAAAAAGTTGAACTTATATTAATATTAAAACATCTCACGTTTATAAATTTGGTGTTGAATTTAAAATATGAAGTCTTTGTAGCCTAGTTGGTTAAAGAGTTGTATTTGTTTTGTTAGGTTGCAAGTTCAAAATATACCTCTAGCATTTTTAATTTTATTTTTAACCGTTTTAAATTTAAAAACGGGTCAACCCACAATCCGACCCAAATATTCAAATTAACCACAGCTCTCGACCCGCCAATCCGGACACTTTAAAAATTAAGCATCATTATATATATATAGATTAGTTAGTTAAAAAGTTGAACTTATATTAATATTAAAACGTCCCGCGTTTATCAAATTTGGTGTTGAATTTAAAATATAAAGTCTTTGTAGCCTAGTTGGTTAAAGAGTTGTACTTGTTTTGTTAGGTTGCAAGTTCGAAACATACTTCTAGCATTTTTAATTTTATTTTTAACCGTTTTAAATTTAAAAACGGGTCAACCCACAATCCGACCCAAGTATCCAAATTAACCACAGCTCTCGACCCACCAATCCGGACACTTTAAAAATTAAGCATCATTATATATATATAGATTATAGGACCAATTAGAAAAAAAAAATTAAAATAAACTCCAAATCAAACCAACTATAGACCTTGTTTTTGAAACAAGTCAATGTTGTTTGCACTTATTTATAATTGACAATTTTGTTTGTTTTTATTATTCACTCTCAGTAAGAATCGAACATACGAAAATCTTTGATCTCTTAGAAATCATTTTTACTACTTAAAAACCTTAATTTATAAAAAAAGAAAAAGAATGTCACCTCAATTAACAATAAACACCCTTAAATCTCTTATTCTGATAATACATGAAATAAATAAATAAACAATGGCAATAGAAAATTGCACAATTATATATGGTATGGTATCATACATGAAATACTATTCTCAAGTCACAAAATCTTATCAAATCAATGACATTTAACTTCTAAACATTAACCAAATCTATAGAGACGTCTAGTTTTAATTAGAAGACAGATGTCATATCTAAGAATAGGGGATTTGGTCATCATTTTTCTTTTACTAAGATTTGGTCATCTTGGTTTAAATAGGTATGACCTAACACTATCTTCCATTTCATATCATAATTTATTGAGGAAATGAGTTCATTTAGCCCATGAACTTAGGCCAAATGTTGAATTTCATACAATATTTTAAAATTCAAATATTTTATCAAATTTGCACAATTCTGATGCCATGTTCATAATTTATTGACCTTAACTTCAATATATAAGGTTAGGTGAGCAGTTAATGCTCTAAGATGCACTCTAACTAGACTGCCTGTCACCCACAAGACTATACAAATAAAATAAATAAAATTGTAAGATCTCATCAAACTCAACCACTCATCATTTATCATTCATAATCAACTAATTTAATAAACCCTAATCTCATAAACATATGATAAAGATGACAGCATGATTTCTGAAAGAAGCAGCTTCTAATTAAGATTAATAATAGTACTGAGAATATAACAAATCTTGTAAAATTTAAACAATTGAGACTTAGGGATTGGAGATGCCAAGTCTTTCTCAAATGCTCTTTAAATTTACATTACTGATTGCAAATTGACTTGACATGTCACAATGAAAGAAGTTGCACCCAATCTATAAAAACAAAAATTAAAAATCCTAGTTTACCTTCCACTATCGAAGCAAAAGTAGTACAATTTAAATCCTACCGATTAAAACCAACAATATAAATCCATGGCTTAAAGGAACCGGAGGACTATACAACATGGATAATGTTTGAAAGCTCTGTTAGTCAAGGCTCGGTGAAGCTGCGACATTTGAACTTGCCTTTTCTGTTACTACTAAGAGTGAGTTAGTAGATAATGACACCACTTTATCTATAAGCTTTTTTTCTGGATTGGTTTCTACTTTATTATCAGTTGAAGCCATTTGATCATCACTCGCAGAAGGAAGAATAACCACCTCCATTGCCATTGGATCTTCTGATGTTGGCTGAGCAGGCTGGTTTGGACAAGTAGGAGGAGGATCCAACTGACTGCGTTTCTGTTCTGATCGAGTTTCGTCTATTCCATATTCAGATAGAAGATCCATAAATTCATTAAGCAAACGTTGCACCTTCCTGTTTGAGGCCATTGTTGGCAGAATATCTTCTCTTAGCAATTTGTGCTTTTTCATTCCCTATGAGACAATAATAATGACTTGTGAATCTCGAGAAATTAATTTGAAAACAAAAGGACATTTTTGAGGATAAATAAACAGCAGCATATATACCAGCACAGAAGGATCCCATGCTGTTGCAGTTTCTGAATTTGAGGATGTAGCTGCTGCTGCTTCAGGAATCATCATCCCATTGGGAGGAGGTCCAAGAAAGCTCTCACAAACTTCTCTTAAACGCGACTCGTCTGCTTCCCTGCAATTCACATCACAATTTCAAAGGCAATATAACAAACTAATTAGCCACATAAAAACTAAGGCCTTGTTTGATGAAGGGTTATTTGAATTTAATCCAAATAAGGATATTTAGTCATTTAACACAAATAACCTCAAATATTTCATTCTCTTATTGGATTACTTGGACGAAAGGAAAAAAACTACTTCAAACAAACTCTTACATAAAGAAAGAAAGAGATGAACTAACCTTGCAAGAAATCTTACATACGACAGGAGACACTGTCGATATTCATTGGAGGATCTTAGTGCCAAAGCAGAAGCCAATTGAGTTTCCAAATGTGCACGTGTCTGCACTCCATCATCCGTTGCCCTGTCGCAAGCAAAAACAGAATATTTAGACTTAAGAAGAAAGAATGTGTTGAATTTGCTTCCTTTTACCCCCAAAAAGCATGCAAGAAAGATAGCGTATATACAAACCTGCTAAAACCGGGTTTCCTGGCCAAAAACTTCTTAATATCCACCTGCAAGGCAGCTAGCTCGGCACTCTGACTAGAACCCAAATTCAGCGAGCTTGCAAAATTCGATGCAGGAAAGCAATCATCGGCAACCCTCAGCCAGCACATGAGATTCAAATCAAAGAGGAACGCATGGCGTGTCGCCAGAATGACAAGAGGAGAACCGCATTTTGATAACCTAGCCGAAATGACCTTTATTGTGCCTGCAAACAGTTATGCAATCATTAATTAATTATGAAAACGCAGGGCTGTAGAATAGGAGCAAGAATATAAAACTGAGAATTCATCTACAATACTAACTCTATAATGTGAATTCATGTAACAGTTTAATTACTTTTGGGTTCTGTTTTTTAGTAGCTGTTTTATTTCAGTACTTGTTTTTAGTAGCTATTGCTAATTTAGTCCTCCACGGTGACGTGGCTCTTTCGTATGGGAGTGGAGTTTTGCTTCATTATGTCACCGACAGCCTACAGTGGGCTAGGGTTTCTTTAGTATTACAGGTTAGGGAGTTAGAGCAGTGGATCTTTTCTAATCTTAACACTACTATTTTGTTATAGTTAATCCTCAGTGTAGGCCAAGACTGTACATTTAAGTTCCCATTATTAAAAGAGACACTTTTCAATTTTGGGTCATTTTAAAATACTAAAACCATAAATGACAGCAATTACATTCTAATTTTGTATAGTACCTGCATCTTTTGAGGCAGACTTCAGATCCGATGTGACAATTGAAGCCAACGAATCATGAAGGAGACATTTCCGATTGTAAAGATCCCATATATACAAAGTCCCTTTCCTTGTGACCAGTAACAACTTCCAGTTCTCATCACAATCAATAAACACTGCAGCAGATCCGATCATCATGGTTGGCATAGCACGTCTCCCACATTTTGTGTATATCTTCATTGCAAAAAGAAAGACTTGAGAATAGATCAAACCAAATTTTGATAATAAGAATATGAACAGTAAAAAAAATGTCTAGACTAACCTGCAGGCTCCCATCTTCGCAACCAACCGCCCAGAAATTGACATTTCCAGCCAAGACAGTAACTTTTCCAGAAATTCTATCAGACCAAAGGGTTTGAGCATCTCTTATACAAACAATCTCCGTTTCTTTCATCACAGATGCATTTCCCATCCCAAAAACATCGTTCGCAGTTTGTTCTCTCGGACGAGCTTGTAAACCAACAGGCACACTATCTCCTCCTTTCTTGTCAAATACCCTAATTGACAGGGTACCAGCAGAAGTGGCTGACGAACCAGGGCTAGGACCATTCTCAATAATAATGTTTCCATCACTACCAGAAGTAATGGGAGCCTTCTCGATTATCAGACTCTCGCTAATAGTGGCCCTAGCAGTAACTCCAGTACGATCCTTTGCATATGCATTTCCAGATGTTGATCCCTTGATTTGGGCTTCTCTGACACCACTATCAACCAAAATCCTTCCATTTTCTGACGATTTCAGGGGAAAATCAATATTTTGATCCCCCATTATTTCCTGCTGAGCTGGCAAACCAACTGCCTCTGGGATTATCCTCCGCCTTCCATCTGGACGTCTGTATTCTTTTTGCTTCACAGGGCTAGAGACCGGAGGGGCAGTTTGAGTTTTATTTACTGTGTCACTGCTAGCTTTATTGTTCTTCACATTCTCGATTTGGGATTCAGAAGAAACCTTTACTCCAACTACCGCATCAGAAACAGGTCTTATGGTAGCCTGAGGAATCTGTTGAATTTCAGGGGTTATCTTCTTGTTCGTGGTTAGCTTAGCAGATGCTGCTTCAAGAAATAACTGGGCGGGGCTTTCTGCTAAATTTGTCTGTCGGCCCCTCACATCACCATACCGGCTTTTCTTTAGTTCGTCTAATTCCATATTGGTTAGCTTCTCACCGAGTTCTTTTTCTTCAAAATGGAAAGTAGCTATTGACCCATCCAATGAGCATGCAAACAGTGAATACCCATCAGGACTCCTGTTGAAACAAAAGAAAGTAAGATTGACCATTTCAATTGAAAAGTTAGATTTAACAGAAACTTGTAAATGATTGATTTACCATGACAAGTCTACAACACTTTGAGTAAAGAAATGCTTAGCGACAAAAAGGGGACGAGGACTGGCAGTTGTCCAGACGGTTATAGTACGATCCTGACTTCCTATTGCTATAACATTAAACGACTGAGCATCTTTCTCCCCAGTCTTAGAAGTACCATTACTCCACCCAACATGCAAGGGTTTTGAATCCGAACAGTCGGAGCTACTCCTTTTGAACATTGAATGGTTAAACTTCACCACAATAATAGGAGCATTGTGTCCTAAGAAATCAAAAGTAGCAGACCACTCTCCCCTCTCCAAAACAGGAGCCGAATGCCTCGGTTTCTGAAAACCGTGAGTGGTAGTAATAAAATGACCACAAGGTGACCATCCAAGCCTCCTAAAGAAGGTGGAACCAAGCTGCATGAATATTATATCATATCAGAATTTGAAAATAAAGTCCATATTTGGTAATAATAGCAAGTGATAGATAAAAAAAACATACAGATTTTGCCCAATGACCCTCAGTCTTGTGAGCAAGGGTCCAATCACTCGTCCTCCATATAATGACTGTTTTATCGTCCGACTGACTTGCAACGAAGGAACCGATAGGATCCCAAGTGACTCCTTTAACCAAACTAGAATGACCTCTTAGAACAGCTGTGCAGATGCCATTGCTCATATTCCAAATATGAACTGTATTGTCCAAACTTCCACTAGCCAACATTGTGTCATCTGGAGACCAATTGAGATCCACCTACTTTAAGCATAAAAATAAACCCCTCCATTAGAAATCAGATTATCAACATAAAACGCATTTCCTTGGCATGTGAATTTCTCCAAGAAAAGAACAATTAGAAAGATTATTACCACATCTGCAGTGTGTCCTCTCAATGCCATGGCAACTTTCCAGTTCTCGATATCAGGAGGCTCTCCACTTCCAAATTCGGTTGTTCCTGAACCAGGCTTCTTCTCATGAACGAAAATCACTTGGTCGTCTGACCCAGAAGCAAGGTATTTACCATGCTTAGCCCACCTAACACAATTGACAGATCCAAAATGATCGCGAAGAACAGCAAGAAGCTTTGGCGTTGAATCATTACTATCTATCTCTCTATCAACTGGTTTCATGTTCCATATTCGAACCTGTTCAAGTTATAACAAATGAATCATTAATATCTACAGATTCATTCATTCATTCATGCATTCTACTCAAGTGAAATTCTGTTACTGCAGGTAGGTTTCAATTGATCAAATTCACACCTCTCTGAAAAACAAAATGAGTTATCTAAACATACCAACACAAAGGGAAATTAAGTTCCAACTTACTTTGTGATCCCCACCGCCAGTAGCAAACCTATGCCCACCAGGTTGAATGTCAATGGAGAATATCTGCATTCCCTCGTGCCTAATCCAACTGGGCTTCTCCGAAATCATTTTCAATTGTAATACACCTCAGCCTAGTCGTAGTTATTTCCACTAAAAGCTGCTAAGAAAACCCCACCAAAAGGTCTTCAAACTAATTGGTCATTAACAAGAACAACAAGAACAAAAGTTAGTATTTTCACGGAAAAAACCCGCTACAAGTCCAAAATCTTGAAAAACCCTACCTGGGTCACTGAGGCGCAAACTTTGCTCGGAGGACTTCAATGGCTACCCCGACAAAAACCCATGAAGTAGACTGCTTTCTTTAAGCCTGAACTGAGATTGAGAAAGTCTTTATGTTTTTACCAACGGTCAAATTTGTAGAAGGGACTAGGGAGAGAGATTTGGGGGTCTGCTTGATGTGAAAAAAGCTGGGAAAATAAAAATAGAGAAGAGGAGAATCGTGAGAATTGGGTTGAAGTCGAATGTTTTTAGGTCTCTAGGTTAGGTGACATAAAGATAAAGGGTTTAGGGTAAGAGCAATCAAGGGACAAAGGGCAAAATCTAGCCTATGTTTACCAATTTCCCATTCATCTACTCAAACTACAAAATTGTACTTCTTGTTTTTATTAGGATTTCTTTATATTTCTTTTATTTTTATCTTTCAGATTTTTGTGGTTTGAAATATCCATTGATTTTTTTTTTTAAATATTATTTATTATTTACTACTTTTTAACAATTACCCCTTTCCTAACTTACTAAATAAATATGGATGAATATAAATTAATATCCTCGCTAGGGTTGGAAAAAACTAACGATATTATAGGTATGTCGAAAATATCGTATCGTAAAATATCGAAAATATCAATTTTTAAGGTATACTATGGTACGGTAAAAGTATGAGATTTTTAAAATTTTGGTATATCGAGATATACCGAAATAATATTTATAAATTAAAAAATATATAATACTTATAAGAAAATAATTAAATATATTTGATATTAATTTAATTATAGAAATATATTTTTTTTGAATAATATCAAAATATAATTATATCGAAATATTATTTAATATATGTTATCTCTATCTTACCAATGAGATTGATTTTTTTAAGTTAATATATTTTTTAGGTATCAAAGGTATAATATCGATACCGTACCAAAATCAAGGTAAGGTAAATAATGCCGGCTCAATATGTTTGAAGGCCTAGTGCGAGATATCAAATGCGGCCCTAAGTACGCCAAGCTTTGTTTAGCTAAATATTTCACGACTGCAAACAATCTTTGTAGTACCTTTCGTCAATGTTCAGTCTCTAATTTGATTTGATCCTGCAAAACTTTATTTATTACTTAATTAGTTTCTAGTCGTTCACATAACTCAACCCAAATCAAGTATAAAGTTATATGGTCTGAACTTCGTTCATGTTGCATCAAACTGTGAGAAAGGTGCTCCTAATCCCTTATTCCATCATGTGTTAACTGAGAAAGTTGTCGTTTGGTCTTGAAGACTTTACAGCAGAAGCAGAATACTCTGTCAAGATCTTTACAATACACAAGCCAATCTCGATGATGCTTCTGCCCATTTGATAAATGCATAGTATAGAATTCAGATGTGA